>NC_042982.1:25915215-26187715 GCF_901001165.1 Salmo trutta
TTAACAGCTTTAGTACCATAGTCACCGTCAAATTAGTGGGTTGTGTAAATGCATCTGAACACATTTTTTGCCACTTGAACATACGCATACATAATTTCTAGACATTGAAAAGGGCACAATATAATGTTTTTGAAAGGAGATAACAAGCTTGACCTTTTCTATCATTTGAATTATTTACTTGATTTCTCTCTGTGTGATCTAGAGAAAAAGGGGAAATACAATTCTGGAAAACAAATGAAGCGTTGATAACGACCTCCGCTGAAAATGTTTCAATCTCAAAGCTGTCAGATTCAGTTCAATGTGACACAAACTAGAAAGACTTGGTTTCCTCTTTCTCCCGTTGATTTTGAACAAAAGGTTATGCCTCTCTCTATATCTGACACGCACACACACACACACACACACACACACACACACACACACACACACACACACACACACACACACACACACACACACACACACACACACACACACACTGAGAGAGCTGAGGGACAGAACCCTGCTTAGATGGCTGCCCAGCGTGAGGGGTCAAACTTTGAAATTAAGCTGTGACAGCTCCGCTGACCCTGACACACTCTGGGATGAGCTCCTGCTCCCTTTGTGGGTCAGTTACCATGACCATGTAGGAGCTAACACACCAGTGGCGGTTGGTGCCGTTTAAGAAGAGGGAGGATTATTAAATGTTTTTATGAGCATGGCCTTATTTCTATTACAGCATGTTGGATGACAGTCATTCATATTCCATTCACTAGGTTCAATGTAACATCGATAGGTTTAGGCTACTAGATGATACTGAAGTTTTCCCTGAACCCATCATGAGGTTGCTACAACCTAGCCTATGAATGAAAGTTTACCTACGTAGATCATTTTGAGTAATCAAGATGACAGACAGTGACACATTCAATACGCCTAGCACACTCTCGCCTGCATCTAGCTCATCTAGGGAGAAACAGTTTGCAAATGTGATTTTCTATTGAACAAATTCAGGTATTTTTATACCCGCTTCATTCTGTTTGCTTCCATTTCAGAAACGTCTGAATCGAAAAAAAGAAATTCTGAATCGTCAGAATAATCACACACAGTTCACTTTCATAGCAGCCACATGAACACAGCGTGATCAATTTGCTTGTTGTATATATAATTCCTTCTCGCAACTATCTACACGCTCTCCTCCTCTCACATTTTTCCTTCGCTTGTGGACTTCAGCGCAAAACACATCAGCTGTCTGTGACCAGGCAAAAAAAACTTTCCAAGCCAAACCTTCATATCATGACCACTATAACTGCTACTCACAGCCTACATCGTTGTCACTCATAGTCAGTTACTAGAACTAACACGTTAGTAAACCCGCTAGCTACAATCATGCAGTAAAGCCAGAAAGCAGTTTAGCAGTTACAATGGTGGGCCCCAGTGGCAATAAATTAATAAAACCAAAAGTTTACCTTGACTTGGAAGAGTTCCAGTGTTGGATAACCATAGCCAGCTAGCTAACATTTCATCCCTCTCTGTTTGAGCCAGATGTTCAAGTAGGCTAAACTAGCTAGCTGCATTCTCTAGCTAAGTGAACGTGAAAGTTCAAAAATTTACAACCAAATATAGCTATCTCTCTCTCGCGCACTTCTCCCTATTTTGAAAATAAATGAATTTGTTCAAAACTGTTCAACTACTGTATTTAAGTCAACTACTCACCACATTTTATGCACTGCAGTTCTAGCTGTAGCTTATGCTTGCAGTACTAGATTCATTCTCTGATATTTTGATTGGGTGGACAACATGTCACTTCATGCTGCAAGAGCTATGATAGGTTGGAGGACGTCCTCTGGAAGTTGTCATAATTACTGTGTAAGTTTATAGAAGGGACTGAGAACCATGAGCCTCCTAGGTTTTGTACTGAAGTCAATGTACCCAGAGGAGGACAAAAGCTAGCTGTCCTCCAGCTACACCATGGTGCTACCCTACAGAGTGCTGGTGAAGCTACTGTAGACCTTCATGGCATAACATTGTTTTAATCAATTATTCAGTGACATGTGAATATATTTAGTAGTTTTATCTAAAAAGGATAACTTTTTTAATGTTTGACTATTTGTATTTTTATGAAATTCACTGAGGAGTATGGTCCTCCCCTTCTTCCCCTGAGGAGCCTCCACTGACACACACTCTCCTTACTCTTAGTGACCACAGAGGAGTAAACACACTGCCTCTACTCTCTACCTGCCCTCAGTCCAGCCACATCTCACCCACCCGACATAGTGAAGTTCACAGAATTCTCACAGGTTACTGACAGCGAGAGTTACATTGTTTTCCAAAGACAACCACCTGCTGGCAAGTAGGGGAAACAACCAATCCATCCATCTTCATTTTTAATACACTGTCTAAGAATGAAATCACCTGCATATTTAGTCCAAGGGGATTGTGTTGTTCAGAGTGCTCTATGTTCTCTGTGGTCCTCTGTGGTCTTGACCAACCCCCGGCACATCCCCAGCAAAGACATGGTCACAGGTTCAAAATATTGTGAGTCGCGGGGAGCGAACGCTTCGCCAAGCTGGGATGTGAGCACTCAGAGGAGCTTGTCTGATGAGGTTATTCAGTCTGAATAGGCACAAGCCATGATGAACTCCTGAGATAGGAGAGCACCGGCTACAAATGTTAACAGCTAACAAGTATTCCGTTATTATCCACCAGTTTCCTCCCCATATAGCACAGTGACATATCATTGAAGCAAAATGAGATAAATCTGACAGCATCAGGTCTGACAGCTTACACCAAAGACTACTTCAGATAAAATGCTCAAGGTTCACATGCAGTCACCAACTAACACAGATAATAACAGAAATATACTAGACAAATGCAGTGGATTAGAGGACCATAGCCAGTTGACTTACCATGTCCGGAGATCCACAGGAACACAACGACCCAGGGGATCATGACTGGAGAGGAAGAGGGTGAACCTCTGAAACACAGTGGACGAGTGTGTGAAATTGATGTTGGCACACACACACACAACAGTGCTCTTCTGTGCACTTCTGGATGAGTGCTACAGTCCCTCAATGATCTCCCTTGTGCCAGGGATATAGCTTTAACTCTTCTTTCCTTTTTCCTCTCTATTTCTCCTCCTTTTCTTCTTCTCTCTCTCCTTCTCTCTGTCACTCTTCAGAGTTGCCAGTGGTCAGCTTTGCTTTGCTCTCCTGTTGATGTGTAGACTCTCTCAGTGTGAGCTCTCTCGCGTTCTCTCGCTCTTACACTCGCTCGGTCTCACTGCCGTTCCAGTGTCTCAACTCGTACCCCTCCCCTCTCTCCCTCTCTCTCACGCTCTCTCTCTCTCACTCTCTCGCCCAATAACTCACCCAGTAGAGGCGCCTAGTAAGGCTCCACAATAAGACTCCTCCCTCCAGCTCCCACTCTCTTTCTCCTCTGTCTCTTTCTCTCTGCCTTCCTGGCTGTCTCAGTGCCTGTGTCGGAGCCTGTGCCGGAGCAGGTCCGGCTGGGAGAATCAGCTCGCTCAAATCTCTGGGAACTGGGACTTCCATGGGAGGGGAGGCAGGCAGAAAGGCAGCTCCTCCAATTAGAATTAAACGAGGACCAGCTTTGGCTGCACTGGCCGTGGATAACACAGACATCCACAAACAAAAGTGCTGCTTTCCATCCTGGCTTCCTTCCTAACATGGGACTAGTATTCCACAGAATCAGATCTGGGTTTGAATCAGTGTGTTTGCCCCATATAGCAGTGAGGATAATGTAAACACATACAGTGAGGGAAAAAAGTATTTGATCCCCTGCTGATTTTGTACGTTTGCCCACTGACAAAGAAATGATCAGTCTATAATTTTAATGGTAGGTTTATTTAAACAGTGAGAGACAGAATAGAACAAAAAAATCCAGAAAAACTCATGTCAAAAATGTTATAAAATGATTTGCATTTTAATGAGGGAAATAATTATTTGATCCCTCTGCAAAACATGACTTAGTACTTGGTGGCAAAACCCTTGTTGGCAATCACAGAGGTCAGCCGTTTCTTGTAGTTGGCCACCAGGTTTGCACACATCTCAGGAGGGATTTTGTCCCACTCCCCTTTTGCAGATCTTCTCCAAGTCATTAAGGTTTTGAGGATGACGTTTGGCAACACGAACCTTCAGCTCCCTCCACAGATTTTCTATGGGATTAAGGTCTGGAGTCTGGCTAGGCCACTCAAGGACCTTATTGTGCTTCTTCTTGAGCCACTCCTTTGTTGCCTTGGCCGTGTGTTTTGGGTCATTGTCATGCTGGATACCCATCCAGGACCCATTTTCAATGCCCTGGCTGAGGGAAGGAGGTTCTCTCACAAGATTTGATGGTACATGGCCCTGTCCATCGTCCCTTTGATGCGGTGAAGTTGTCCTGTTCCCTTAGCAGAAAAACACCCCCAAAGCATAATGTTTCCACCTCCATGTTTGACGGTGGGGATGGTGTTCTTGGGGTCATAGGCAGCATTCCTCCTCCTCCAAACACGGCGAGTTGAGTTGATGCCAAAGAGCTCCATTTTGGTCTCATCTGACCACAACACTTTCACCCAGTTGTCCTCTGAATCATTCAGATGTTCATTGGCAAACTTCAGACGAGCATGTATATGTGCTTTCTTGAGCAGGGGGACCTTGCGGGCGCTGCAGGATTTCAGTCCTTCACGGTGTAGTGTGTTACCAATTGTTTTCTTGGTGACTATGGTCCCAGCTGCCTTGAGATCATTGACAAGATCCTCCCGTGTAATTTTGGGCTGATTCCTCACTGTTCTCATGATCATTGCAACTCCACGAGGTGAGATCTTGCATGGATCCCCAGGCCGAGGGAGATGGACAGTTCTTTTGTGTTTCTTCCATTTGTGAATAATCGCACCAACTGTTGTCACCTTCTCACCAAGCTGCTTGGCGATGGTCTTGTAGCCCATTCCAGCCTTGTGTAGGTCTACAATCTTGTCCCTGACATCCTTGGAGAGCTCTTTGGTCTTGGCCATGGTGGAGAGTTTGGAATCTGATTGATTGATTGCTTCTGTGGACAGGTGTCTTTTATACAGGTAACAAACTGAGATTAGGAGCACTCCCTTTATGAGTGTGCTCCTAATCTCAGCTCGTTACTTGTATAAAAGACACCTGGGAGCCAGAAATCTTTCTGATTGAGAGGGGGTCAAATAATTATTTCCCTCATTAAAATGCAAATCAATATATAACATTTTTGACATGCGTTTTTCTGGATTTTGTTGTTGTTATTCTGTCTCTCACTGTTCAAATAAACCTACCATTAAAATTATACACTGATCATTTCTTTGTCAGTGGGCAAACGTACAAAATCAGCAGGGGATCAAATACTTTTTTCCCTCACTGTACATTAGAATTCAAGACCAATGTTCTATAATATTCATTAGTCTGCAATTTCTATCAGGAGTGATTTAAATGTGCAGTCCTTCATTGATTGAGCTCTAATGTAAAGGCTGTAAATCCCTCTAATGCAGTGCTTGCTAACAAGTCTGTTTCACCTTGTAAATATTAAAAGGAGCATTTTCTCTTCATCTTTTAATTTGCCTGGCTCAACCAGTTTCCTATACCCAGTGTCATATTTCTAGAAATAAGCATGCATGGATAGCGCTACAGGGTTACTTATAGCTACTAGGTCAAGGAAACCTTCTTTATATTTGTATAAATTATTCAGCGATAATAACATTGTTTTTTACTGGCCTCTTAAAAATGAATGTATACGGAAGTGCATGTGTGGATGAGGATATGTACTGTGAGTGTATGTGCCAGTGTGTGTGTGATGTGTGTGTGATGTGTGATATGTGTGTGTGATGCTGGGATATCATTTTGGAATTGAAATAAATGGCAAAATGAACTTATTTTTTTACTACTCTGCAGAAAGATATTAGTTCACAGAGACTGAGCACGCAAAGTTCTAAAAGCCTGAAAAGGCGGAAAAACAATAGAATTTCCACCTTCTGTGAGAGAGTTTATTTGTAATCCTCATTGTACTTTCGAACCTTGGGTGTTTGTTAGTTCTTACAATCAATGCTTTTATTTGGGCAGATTTCAAAATGAGAAACCCAGACAGATCACTCTTTCTACTCCAAGAAACAGAAGACAGGAATCAATATTTAACAGCAGCAGTTTTTGTAGTTCTTGCTGTGTTGTGTCCTTGATACACTTCCGTTGCTGCTAGTAGAAGGACACAGTACTGTGCCACAACTTCAGTTCAGAAAATATAGTACCTACTGTACACCATATTGTGAAACTATGCATTCCAGTTGACTTTCATATTTAACATTAAAGACACTTCATTCAGTGCAGTGCATTATGTCCAATGTCCTGAAATGACTTGTCTACCATGACTAATGAAGTTGAGTGTGGTAATAACTAAACATTCAATAAAGCAAGCGATCGTCAGTCAATTAAAACAAATATAGAATACAGTAGGATCAAATTTACCTTCATGTCGTGATCATTCATGGGGTCTAGACTTCATATCTGTTTTATAAAGATGATTACGTGAATGCGGTATTTACCCTATAATCCAATCAAAAGACCATGACAGGTGGTCTTTTCATCAGTAAGGGCTCCACACAGAAACATCACAACACAGTAGGAAAGGGGCATAAACAGATTAGTATTTTGTCCAACAATAAACTGAGCATGACACAGGAAACAAAACAACAATGGAGCTTATACTGTACACTTCAAAGTGAAGCAAGGAGGCCAACAAGGCAAACCACAACCGACCAATCTGTATTGACCCAAGGTCCTGCACGAATCTGGCTGTCCTTTCCAGGTTTAATAACTTTTTTTTACCATAGATCCCATTGTCAAAAGGACATGAGGGGAAAACAGTGAAGACAGCGATGTTAATATCAACTCTTTCAGTAAATCTCCCATACTTTAAACTACAGGTCATTCCTACTATACTACTGAGTACTATACAAGTTACTGCAAGGTCATTCTATCTTAACCTGGTTACTGAGATCACATTGCCCATGTAAACATCACAGTCATGCCTCAATACAAGACAACAACCCTGTATCAAAGTTGCATGTCATGCTTTGACAAAGGTATATGTGTGACATTAAGAATTTACAGCACATTTTCCACAACTTGAATGTAGTGCTGAAATAACAAGCCGAAAAAAGGCTGGTCTAGAATCATAGGACTGGCTGTACTTGTACTTCCTAATAACCATTCTAGCATGAGAATATGCAACAGGTTCGTACTGTCAACAGTTGGCTTTGTTTATGTATGTGACAATATGGTCAAAAACCCAGCTTTAGAACCATTTTCATGTCTGGGAAGAATACTCCCAATTAATGAGAAAAGGTGTAAATGTTTAGAAAAAAAATACACATGCATAAAAAATAGCAAAACCCAAAAGGTTTAACACTTGGATGAGGAATTGATTTCCATTTTAACCAGGTTTCAGCACCAACAACATTATGCGAGCAGCAGGCAGACTTGTTTTCTCACTGGGAGAAATGGCAATGAATCTTATTTCTGCATACTTTCTCATCCCGTAATCTTAAGGTGCTGCACAACACATACATCTCCACCCTACTCGCAGTACGGCCCAGAGGCATGGCAGCAGCTCCAAACTCATTTCATTAATTAAGTAGAGCTGCTAAGTGATCTTTGAAAGGCTTAAAAATTACCTGGAATAAATTGAGCATCAATCCAAAACTCGAATTCAGAGCAGATGAGTAACTGTGCAGCACTGAATGTCAGAATCGTCTACCAGGGAAGATATAATGCCAAATTGGCATGGAAAATAAAAATGAAAGTCTCTGACTGTAGCTGTAAAACCCGGCTCCCCTGAAACCTACGATAACAAATATGAATTCAAGTCTATAAATCAATTCAGTCATAGCATGCTAACCATGAAACCCCCTAAAACACATGAGATGTGTTTTGAAGATGTACTATACACCTCTTAAACTCAGGTTACTATAAACTCATTTTGGCTCTCTCCTTTCCTCCCAATACCAGATTAACTGTGAGGAGTGGAGACATTCCCACACTCAGTGACAGAAAGATGATGGACAGGTCCTCAGTTTGAACTAGATGGATAGTGGCATGCCTGTTTATTTATCTCGGGTCTGCATATCCCCTACTTGCCGCCGAAAAGCTCCTAACGCTTCTACGCACATGTGTTCCTGTCGGTGTGTGTCGGTGTGTGTCGGTGTGTGTATGTGTGTGTGTGTGTGTGTGTGTGTGTGTGTGTGTGTGTGTTACCTCGGTTTGTTTCTAGCAATTTGTGTTCGAAATTAGTATATCAGCCTCTTGTCGTCAAGGAAGGACATTGGCTCAATCTTTGTCAGTCAGGTTCCCGGGAGGGGAGACGTCTCCAACCCAGATGTGTTTGATTCTCATTTTAATCAACCCTGTACAGCCTAGCAGCAGAGGTGCTAAATGAATGGAATTAAATAGGAGGGCAACAGATCAGGAAGCAGAAGACAGACGAGACCTCGCCTTCTCTCGGAGCGCTTTTTAAGACAAAGACATTGCGGAATGTTCAGGGATGTTGGGGCTTATTCTTGAATTAAGTTTTACCCTGCGACAAATAGGATATTGTGGCTGAATGAGTTATAATTTGTGTTAAGTATTAAAGTATTTTAATCATACAGTTACCAGTGTCAAGGGCATAGTAGTCACACTCCAGGGAATTATTACAATGACTGCTGGTGGCTCTTCTGAGGCAGTCAGGCCCAACTTCAAGGCATCAATAGCAAACTCAAACTCTCTGAGACACAACCCTTCACTGCCTCCACTCCAGATGAGATCACACAGCCCCAGGCCTGGCTGTGCCACCCGACCACTTAACATTTGAATTTTATCTGCATTTCATTGAAGGAGATGAGGTTTTACATGCTATGCAAAGACTGTATGGATTTGTTTACTTTGCCTGGTCTGATGTTAACCTCTACGGGCCACGGGGGCAGTATTGAGAATTTTGAAAAAAATATGTGGCAATTTTTAACTGCCTCCTACACCAACTCAGAAGCTAGGATATGCATATTATTAACACATTCGGATAGAAAACACTCTGAATTTTCTAAAACAGTTTGAATGGTGTCTGTAAGTATAACAAAACTCATATTGCAGGCAAAAACCTGTGAAAAATAGATTTAAAAAAATGAGAATTTTGTGACTGTACTATTTAGTGTCATTGTTTTAAAGATACCACAGTGAGAAAGGATTCAGTTCGCAACTCCTACTGCTTCCACTAGATGTCAACGATCTTTAGAAAGTTGTTTGAAGCATCTGTGATAAATACACACCGAATTAGAAAGCTTACAAGTTGACACGTCATCACTTCATTTTTTGCGCCTGCGCATGAATCTGAGAAGAGTGCCTTTGTCATTATCGTTTATTCTAGACACTTGATAGGTTGTGTGAAAATATTACTGATGTTTACTGATGTTTCACGTTAAAAATGGAACAAAAGATTAGTGCTAAACAACGTTTGACATGTTTAAACAAACGTAAATAGATTATTTACTAGGTTTTCTTTAGTTTTTCGACGTGACTTTACACTGCCCACCTCATTTTGTGGGAGCCTACTGAACGCTAACTATTTGGACATAAATTATGAACTTTGTCAAAAGAAACCACATTTGTTCTGGACCTGGGATCTCTGGCAGCGCCTTCTGATGGAGATAATCAAAGGTAAGGGGATATTTAGAATGTTATTATCGATATTAGATGATGCTAATGCTAACGGTATAGCTTAGCTTAGCTTAGCATATAGCTTATTGTTGTTAGCATAGTACCCAGTTTATACAAAATGTGATTTCCCAGTAAAGTTATTTTGAGATCTGGCCCTTCGGTAGCAATTACGAGATGATAATATATTATTCTTTGAATGACAATATTATAATTTACCAATGTTTTCGAATAGTAATTCCGTGATTTGTAATGCTGGATTCACTGGGTGCATTCGAGCCGAAAAAAATTCTGAATTTCACCGCGACTGTAAATGCTGTTTTTGGATATAAATATGAACTTGATGGAACTAAAAATGCATGTATTGTATAACATAATGTCCTATGAGTGTCATCTGATGCAGATTGTCAAAGGTAAGTGCATAATTCTAGCTAGTTTTCTGTCTGTTGATGCCCTTCTTTGAATTGGCTAAACATTACACGCAGCTATTGTCAATGTACTCTCCTCACATAACCTAACTTTATGCATTCTCCGTAATGCCTCTGAAAATCGGACAGCGTGGTTAGATTTAGGAGATATATCTTTCAAATGGAGGAAAATAGTTGATTATTTGATTTTTTGAAATGATTACTCTTGCAGTTTTGAATTCCCCGCCATGGTCACATGACAATGAATCCCAATACCGGGATAAGATCGGGATAAGATCCTCAACAGGTTAAGCGAACAATGCAGTGGTCAGCAACAGTCTGCACCTTGAGAGAACTCGTCACGGGTTCCCTCAAGGTGACTCCTTGACTCCTAGCTTGAGAGGAAAATGATAAAAATATTGTTTTACATTTGAAAGACTGACTATCGACATCTTCATTGCATGAATTATCCCTATGACTGCCCTCTCCTGACACACAGCTGTAAACAACCACAGTGGGATGAACTCAGGCTGTTGTAAGAACACTCTCTCTATATGGCAGTAAGAGAATACTGCTTATCTCGGTTAACACTATGGTGGTACTGTAAATCAAAGTAGCTCTCTGAAACATTCATGCAGATGTTTTTATTAGCCTTATGTATGGATTCTCTCCAGCGACAACCACTAATGTATTTTCAAATAGGTCTCATGTATTTCTCTACTCCATGAAAATGTGTCATTATAAAAATGCATGCTTGAACAAATGAGTTCAAGCATAAAAGTATTAATTGGCCTGCATTACATACCAAATGATATACTGTAATACAACATTACTGATATATTGTATAGTTTATCTATATGAACATGAGTGAATGCATTGAGATCCTATAGATACTTCAATATCCCAGTTCGTGTTAGAAAAACAGATTGCATTGCAGTATTTGCTATTGAGTGAATATGGTAACTGTTTTTATACATGTGTGGGGGGATGGAGGAGGTTCCACATACATTTAGAGGGGAAAATGCTGATGTTTGTGCCATATGGCATCAAAGCAAAACCTTGTAAAATACGCTGATTCAGCCAATTATTAGCATACATTAATATTCAGTTTTTAAGTATTTTGCCACTGGTTGCAATTGAAAATGCAAAGTGAAGCAGCCAATACGCTCCATCTCCACACCTCTAAAGCAGCCGGCAGCCCTAAATCCACCCCTCATCCTCTCACACGTTACTCCTGAGATATGGAGGAATGCACTTAAAAACATAAGCAGGGCTAGTCGATCCCAATCTTAATTTATTTGAAGGTGCTAGCTGCACATGTGGGCATTTGTAGTAGTGTTTTTTTAAACCTCAAAGCTAGAACTTTAAGAGAAAAACACACACAGAATAGACATACACTTCAAGGATTTAACATAAAAAAAATACTGCAAACATCACCATCTATTATAGTAGAATCTGCATTGAACAAAAATATAAACGCAACTTGTAAATTGTTTGTCCCAGGTATCATGAGTTGAAATAAAAGATCCACGAATTGTTCCATACGCACAAAAAGCTTATTTCGCTCATATTTTGTGAACAAATTTGTTTGCATCCCTGTTAGTGTGCATTTCTCCTTTGCCAAGATAATCCATCCAACTGACAGGTGTGACATATCCAAAAGCTGATTAAACAGCATGATCATTACACAGGTGCACCTTGTGCTGGGGACACAAGGTGCACCTGTATTTGTATAATTTTGCCGTTTGGTTTCCATTGGGCTGTCGTTTATTGTTACAATGTCCGTTGGTGCTTGTGAGTACCTGTGCTGTGTGTTTTGGCTTTCGTGCCTCGTGGATTGTGCAGATGATTACGGGTCTCGTCCCGTGTGTTAATCATTGTGCGCGTGTGTATTTATTCAAGGTACTCCTCACTCTTTTGTTTGGGTGTCAACCCTGTGTTTTTGTTACGTGTGTTTGGTCTTCGTCCCCGTGCCCTTACACGGCACACCGTAATTTGGGGTATAATAAAAACCCTATTACGCATCCCTGTGCCTGTCTCCTGAATCATTGTTACCAACATGACAAGGCCACTCTAAAATGTGCAGTTTTGTCACACAACAAAATGCCACAGATGCTTCAAGTTTTGGGGGAGCGTACAATTTGCATGCTGACTGCAGGAATGTTCACCAGAGATGTTGCCAGAGAATTGAATGTTAATTTCTCTACCATAAGACGCATCCAACGTTGATTTAGAGAATTTAGCTGTATGTCCAACCAGCCTCACAACCTCAGACCACGTGTATGGTGTGGGCTACCGGTTTGCAGATGTCAATGTTGTGAACAGAGTGCCCCATGGTGGTGGTGGGGTTATTGTATGGGCAGGTTTAAGCTACAGACAACGAACACAATTGCATTTTATCGATGGAAATTTGAATGCACAGACATACCGTGACGAGATCCTGAGGCCCATTGTGGTGCCATTCCTCCGCCGCCATCACCTCATGTTTCAGCATGATAATGCATGACCTCATGTCGCAATGATCTGTACACAATTCCTGGAAGCTGAAAATGTCCCAGTTCTTCCATGGCCTGTATACTCAGACCTGTCACCCGTTGAGCACGTTTGGGATGCTCTGGATCGACGTGCGTGACAGCGTGTTCCAGTTCCCGCCAATATCCAGCAACTTCACTCAGCCATTGAAGAGGAGTGGGACAACATTTCACAGGCCACAATCAACAGCCTGATCAACTATGCGAAGGAGATGTGACGCTCTGCATGAGTCAAATGGTGGTCACACCAGACAGTTTTTCTGATCCGTGCCCCTACCTTTTTCTAAGGTATCGGTGACCAACAGATGTATTCCCAGTCATGTGAAATCCATAGATTAGGGCCTAATGCATTAATTTCAATTGACTGATTTCATTATATGAACTGAAATTGTTGCATGATGACTTTATATTTTTGTTCAGCATATTTAATAAATAAATTATGTTAATGAAATAAGAAACCCATAATGTACAACAACACACAATGTCCAAAACTTAAAAAAATGTAAAGTATATTTAATAGAGGCTTAGAACCCATCCTAATAACTGTAACTTTATCCAGACTTCTCTAAGAGACTGGTAAAGTGCATTTATATAAACAAGAACAGCATTAATATTGTCCTCATTTGCTGTTTCTGTAGACATCTTCAAAAATGTAATTAGGTCAAATAAACTTTACTTATGCAACCAAAAACCTTAATATATGCATTATTTTCCTCTCCTTGTTCCTACAAGCTGGCCATAATGCTCCACGGGCTTTAATTGGTCCCATTTCTTCAACAGCAATGAGGCAACCTCTAGTCTGCTTTGAATGTGACACAACACCAAGGTCCGTTCAAGAAAACAATCATCTGGCGTGAACTATAGTTCATTGTTGGTGTTTGTTTGTTGAATTAAGTTATACAGTAACCTATATCACCCTATTTTACTGTTATTTAAAACAATGAAGTATTTTGTCCTAGATGTCCTCAGCAATGAGTTCCAGACATTCTAACAGTGCTTACAACAAATGTACCCTTAGGGCTCAGCTTTGAAAATATAATGATCTGTACTAGTCATTCATTCTTTATTCTTACGTACAGGATACAGCCTGGACTAAGATATTTGCAATGTCTACCCAATGACTCAGGAACCTGATGAGCAATACAGTGCCTTCAGAAAGTATTTGCAACCCTTGACTTTTTCTACATAACATTTTAGTTGTGTTACAGCCTGAATTTAAAATGTATTACACTGAGAATTTCTGTGACTGGCCTGCACACTATACCCCATAATGTCAAAGTGGAATTATGTTTTTTGACAATTTTACATATTAATTCATTAATTCAGCCCACTTGTTATGGCAAGTCTAAATATGTTTAGGAGTAAAAATGTGCTTAATAAATTCTATGGATTAACAATAATATTGTTAAACATGATTTTGGAATGACTACCTCATCTCTGTACCCCACACATAAAGTTATCGGTTCCTCAGTCGAGCAGTGAATTCCAAACAGAGACTCAACCACAAAGAGCAGGGAGGTTTTCCAGGGCCCTGCTAAGAAGGGCACCTATTGGTAGATTGGTAAAATAAAATAAAAGCAGATATTGAATGTCCCTTTGAGCATGGTGAAGTTATTAATTATACATTAGATGTGAAAATAAGTAAAAGAAGGAAGCTTGACCAGAAAATATATTCCAAAACATGCATCCTCTTTGCAATAAGGCACCAAAGTAAAACTGCAAAAACTGTGGTAAAGAAATGTACTTTATTTCCTGAAAACAAATCATTATATTTGGGGAAAATCCAACACAGCACATCACTGAGTAACACTCTTCATATTTTTAAGCATGGTGGTGGCTGCATCCTGTTATGTGTGTGCTTGTTATTGGCAAGTACTAGGGAGTTTTTTGGGGATAAAACCTATTTGCGCTGTCCAAATCTTTGTAATAGACGTTAAGCTACTCCATGCCACATCCCTTAGTGACCTTCAGGGCTTTTTCAATGGGCGGTAGTACCATTTAGACCTAAGGAAACCATGACCCTGGACTCCAAAGTACAGTGATGACAGTAAAAATCACATTTTCTAATTTTGCATTAACGTAAACAGATGTGGACAGGATGGCAAGAGTGGGGATCACAATAGGTCACATCTTGCTGTTAGAATGAGGCACTCTGCTGGCCTGCTGCTACTGCTGCTCGCTAGCCACAACCCATTATTGAACTTTACCATTCCCTGGCTGTTTATACTAGAAAATACTTTCATATAATCATTGGTGTATAAAGGAATATTATCCTGCCCTGCCTTAAGAGTCCACTGTCCTTATTGTCTGGATTAAGCATGTGTTGTTTTCCTGTTTGTGTTAATCACATGTTCAAAGAGGGAGCCTTCTTTCTTGTGTGAAGGACACCAGCGATTTCTGCTAGGCAGGTGCGAACAATCCCATTAGAGATTGTGAATGCATTCCATCATAAAAACCTATTTTTCCAGGCAGAAGCAGCAACCTTTTGTTACTGGTCCTCAATATGAGGAGAAATAAGTCCTCAATTTAAGGAGAAATAAGTGAATAAGCATCTGAAAAGGCCAAGGTGACACCCATGTCGATGCATGTTCTCATTTCTTATTTCAGTGGAAATATTCCATTAATAAAACTTTTTTTTAAAGTATGGTCTTATTTTATATTCTGTATATTCATATTCAATCTCTCCCTATCCCTGTCTGCTGTCCCTGCTTGTTCAAGATATCCACCATTGTTCCTGTACCCAAGACAGCAAAGGTAACTGAGCTAAATGACTATCACCCCATAGCACTCACCTCTGTTATCATGAAGTGGAAAATTACAATAACTTTTAAAGTTTCTTCAAGTACTGTCACAATAACCATCAAGAATTGCAACCCAAATAAATGCTTCACGGAGTTCAAGTAACAGACACATCTCAACATCAACTGTTCAGAGGAGACTGCATGAATCAGGCCTTCATGGTTGAATTGCTGCAAAGAAACCACTACAAAAAGACGCAAATTATAAGAAGAGACTTGCTTGGTCCAAGAAAAATGAGCAATGGACATTAGACTGGTGGAAATCTGTCCTTTGGTCTGATGAGTCCAAATTTGAGATTTTTGGTTCTAACCACCATGTCTTTGTGTGACGCAGAGTAGGTGAACGGATGATCTCCGTATGTGTGGTTCCCACCGTGAAGCATGGAGAAGGAGGTATGATGGTGTGATGGTGTGCGGGTGCTTTGCTGGTGACACTGTTTGTGATTTATTTAGAATTCAAGGCACAAGGTTTGCGCTTAGTGGAACTATCATTGGGATAGTCAATGACAATGACACAACACTCCTCCAGGCTGTGTAAGGGCTATTTGACCAAGAAGGAGAGTGATGGAGTGCTGCATCAGATGACCTGGCTTCCACAATCACCTGGCCTCAACCTAATTGAGATGGTTTGTGATGAGCTGGACTTCAAAGTGAAGGAAAAGTAGCCAATAAGTGCTCATCATATGTGGGAACTCCTTCAAGACTGTTGGAAAAGCATTCCAGGTGACTACCTCATGAAGCTGGTTGAGAGAATGTCAAGAGTGTGCAAAGCTGTCATCAAGGAAGTGTAAGGGGTGCGTAACTGGTGGCAGTGAAGTCAGACGCAGGAGAGCAGAACTAGGTAATAGCCGGAGCAGTTTAATTTCAAAACCAATGGCATGAATAAATAACCAACATGTAAACTAGTAAACATGTGCACAAGCACTTACAACAAACAACTCCACACAAAGACATGGGGGGAACAGGGGGTTAAATACACAACACTTAATGAGGGAAATGAGAACCAGGTGTGTAGGAAAACAAGACAAAACAAATGGAAAATGAAAGTGGATCGACGATGGCTAGAAGACCGGTGACGCCGACTGCCGCCCGAACAAGGAGAGGAACCGACTTCAGTGGAAGTCGTGGCAGTACCCCCACCCCCCCGACGCGCGGCTCCAGCAGCGCGCCGACACCGGCCTCGAGGTCGACCCAGAGGGCGAGGTGCAGGGCGATCCGGACGGAGACAGTGGAACTCCCGCAGCATTGAAGGGTCCAACACGTCCTCCACCGGAACCCAGCATCTCTCCTCCGGACCGTACCCCTCCCATTCCACGAGGTACTGAAGGCCCCTCGCCTCGAATTCAGTATGGATCGAATGGAGTACACCGGGGCCCCCTCGATGTCCAGAGGGGGCGGAGGAACCTCCCGCACCTAAGACTCCTGGAGCGGGCCACCCACCACCGGCCTGAGGAGAGACACATGGAACAAGGGGTTAATACGATAATTGGGGGGAAGCTGTAACCTGTAACTCACCTCGTTCAGTCTCCTCAGGATTTTAAATGGCCCCACAAACCGTGGAACCAGCTTCCGGCAGGGCAGGCAGAGGGGCAGGTTTCGGGTCGAGAGCCAGACCCGGTCCCCCGATGCGAACACCGGGGCCTCATTGCGGTGGTGATCTGCGTTCACCTTTTGCCACGTCACGGCCTGCTGAGGGTGAACATGGACAGCTTCCCATGTCTCCTCTGCGTGCCTGAACCAGTTGTCTACCGCAGGAACCTCGGTCTGACTCTGATGCCAAGGAGCCAGAACCGGCTGATATCCCGGTACGCACTGGTAGGGGGAGAGGTTAGTGGAGGAGTGGCGGAGCGAGTTCTGGGTTATCTCTGCCCAGGGCACAAACGCCGCCCACTCCCCCGGCTGGTCCTTGCAATAAGACCTCAGAAACCTACCCACATCCTGGTTAACTCTCTCCACCTACCCGTTAATCTCAGGGTGAAAACCCGAGGTAAGGCTGATCAAGACCCCCAGACGTTCCATGAACGCCCTCCAGACCCTCGAAGTGAACTGGGGACCCCGATCAGACACTAAATCCTCAGGCATCCAGTAGTGCCGAAAGAAGTGTGTAAACAAGGCCTCCGCAGTCTGTAGGGCTGCAGGGAGACCGGGCAGAGGAAGGAGACGGCAGGACTTAGAGAAATGATCCACAACAACCAGGATCGTGGTGTTTCCCTGTGATGGGGGGAGATCGGTCAGGAAATTGATCGACAGGTGCGACCATGGCCGTTGTGGAACGGATAAGGGGTGTAGCTTATCTCTGGGCAGGTGCCTAGGAGCCTTACACTCAGGGCACACTGAGAAAGAGGAAACATAAACCCTCACGTCCTTGGCCAAAGTGGGCCACCAGTACTTCCCATTCAGACAGCCCACCGTCCGACCGATGCCTGGATGACCAGAGGAAGGTGACGTGTGGGCCCAATAGATCAGCCGATCACAGACAGCAGACAGAACATACAGACGTCCAGCGGGACACTGGAGGGGAGCGGGCTCTGCACGTAACGCCTGCTCAATGTCCGCATCCAGCTCCCACACTACCGGCGCCACCAGGAAGGAGGCCGGGATTATGGGGGTGGGATCCATGGGCCGCTCCTCTGTGTCATACAGCTGGGGTAGTGCGTCTGCCTTCACATTCTGGGAACCTGGTCTGTAAGAAAGTGTGAAAACAAAATGGGTGAAAAACATGGCCCACCTTGCCTGGCGTGGGTTCAGTCTCCTCGCTGCCTGTATGTACTCCAGATTGAGGTGGTCAGTCTAGATAAGGAAAGGGTGTTTAGCCCCCTCAAGCCAATGTCTCCACGTCTTCAGATCCTTGACGACAGCCAACAGCTCCCGGTCCCTCACGTCATAGTTTCGCTGGCGTACCCGAGCGCTGAGAGAGCATGGCTCCTATCCCAGTCTCGGGCTTGTCCACCTCCGCTATGAACGCCAAAGCGGGATCCGGATGGGCCAGCACGGGAGCCGAGGTAAACAGAGCCCTCAGGTGACCAAAAGCCCTGTCCGCCTCAGCCGACCACTGCAAATATACCGGTCCCCCCTTCAGCAGTGAGGTAATGGGAACTGCTACCTGACCAAAACCCCGGATAAACCTCCGGTAGTAAATGGCAAACCCTTGAAACCGCTGCACCTCCTTTACTGTGGTGGGAGTCGGCCAATTACGCACGGCTGAAATGCAGTCACTCTCCATCTCCACCCCTGAAGTGGAAATGCGGTACCCTAGGAAGGAGATGGACGAGGTACTCATAATGCCCTGTGGTCGTACTGAACGCCGTCTTCCACTCGTCTCCCTCCCTGATACGCACCAGGTTGTAAGAACTCCTGAGATCTAGTTTGGTGAAGAAGCGTGCCCCGTGCATTGACTTAATCACCATGGCGATAAGAGGTAGCGGGTAACTGTACCTCACCGTGATCTGATTTAGGCCTCGGTAGTCATACACGGGCGCAGACCTCCCTCGTTCTTCTTCACAAAAAAGAAACTCGAGGAGGCGGGTGAAGTGGAGGACCAAATGTACCCCTGACGCAGGGATTCGGAGACATATGTTTCCATAGCCGCCGTCTCCGCCTGTGACAGGGGATACACGTGACTCCTGGGAAGTGCAGCGTCTACCAGGAGATTTATAGCACAATCGCCCCATCAATGGGTGCTAATTGAGTCGCCTTCTTTTTAGAGAAGGTGAGAGCCAAATTGGCATATTCGGGGGGAATGCTTACGGTGGAGATCTGGTCTGGACTTTCCACCGTAGTAGCACCAATGGAAACCCCTAAACACCTCCCTGAGCAGTCTCGCGACCACCCCGTGAGAGCCCTCTGTTGCCATGAAATTGTGGGGTCATGACGAGCTATCCAGGGAAGGCCTAGTACCACGGGAAATGCAGGAGAGTCAATGAGGAACAGACTGATTCTCTACTCGTGACCCCCTTGCGTCACCATGCCCAGGGGGATGGTAGCTTCCCTAATTAACCCGGACCCTAATGGTCGACTGTCCAGAGTGTGAACTGGGAAAGGCCTAACCACTGGAATAATAAGGATCCCTAGCCTATGGGCGAATGCTCTGTCGATAAAATTCCCAGCCGCACCTGAATCGACGAGCGCCTTACGCTAGGAATGCGGGGAAAACTCAGGAAAGTAAACATGCACAAACAGGTGTACAACAGAGGGCTCTGGATGGTCCCGTGTGGCTCAGTTGGTAGAGCATGGTGTTTGCAATGCCAGGGTTGTGGGTTCGGTTCCCACGGGGGACCAGTACGGAGAGAAAAAATGTATGAAATGTATGCATTCACTACTGTAAGTCGCTCTGGATAAGAGCGTCTGCTAAATTACTAAAATGTAAATGTAAAATGATGAGAGTGGTGCATGCTCACCTGGGGCGACGCCAGAGTGCCCTGCCTGTTGCCTCAACCCCTAGAGGAACCAACCCGGCACCGACCAGCAGTGTGACCTCTGCGGCCACAGATGGTACACGTGAAAGCCCCTCCTCCGGCCTCCCTGAGCACAGCACCTCCCAGCTCCATAGGCACTGGAGCGGTGGTGCTGGGAAAGGGAATTGACAGAGCCCTCTCTCCACGGGTGACCAGCAGGTTATCCAACCGAATGGACAGGTCCACCAGCTGGCCGAAGGTGAGGGTGGTATCCCTGCAGGCCAACTCCCAACGGACATCCTCGCGCAGGCTGCAACGGTAGTGGTCGATAAGGGCCCTGTCGTTCCATCCCGCTCCTGCGGTCAGGGTCCGAAATTCCAGGGCGAACTGCTGGGCGCTACTCGTCCCCTGCCTCAGGTGGAAAAGACGTTCACCGTCCAACGGGGTTCACCAGGGAGAGCTCTGGAGTGGGCTAACGCCGTGTGGGGAGAAGGCGATGCGGCATTGGATGACTTCACGGAGTTCACCCGCCGCTTCCGGGCAGTCTTCGACCACACGCCCGAGGGTAGAGCGGCTGGTGAACTTCGTGAAGTCATCCAACGCCGCATCGCCTTCTCCCCACACAGCGTTAGACCACTCCAGAGCTCTCCCTGAGAGGCACGAGATGAGGGCGGACACCCTCTCCCTTCCCGAGGGAGCCGGGTAAACGGTGCCCATGTATAGGTCCAGCTGTAGCAGGAAACCCTGGCACTGTGCCGCCGTCCCATCCTACTCCCCGGGAAGGGCGAGACGCATCCCATTAGGACTGGGTACAGGAGGGACGAGTAGTGGGAACCCCTGTTGTGCTGGTGGAGGCACTGGAGGGACTCCCTGTCTCTCCCAACGGTCCATGGTCTGGACGACGTGGTCCATCGCGACGCCGAGATGTTGTAGCATCGCTGCGTGTTCTCTGACGCGCTCCTCGACTCCCATAACCGGGGTACCTGCTCCTGCTGACTCCATGGTGAGGTGTGGAATTCTGTAAGGGGTGCGTAACTGGTGGCAGTGAAGTCAGACGCAGGAGAGCAGAACTAGGTAATAGTTCTGTTTTGAAAAGCTGAACTATGATGTGCAATATGTCTGTGTGCTAGCTTGTCATACAAGTGATCAAATGCTATTCCATGCAAATGTAGCTCCATCAAAGTCATCATGGAGCTACATTTTCTGTTTACAAGTATACTCACAATATACACTTCAATGAAGACTTCAGCAATGTATGTTATGGGAAGGACACCTATCCACCTTGTCAAGCCCTTCCAACTACTTGGAGACACCCCATCCATAACAGGAACATAAAATAACAGCAAATAGATCAAATCAAACATCAAGAGAGAAATCGTTCCTTAGACGAAACCTGAAATAGCAAAAAACAAGAGTTTAGAGACAACTGTGTCCAACATATTCCATGAACAAGATGTTTTACCATACTCGTATTTCCTGGAGAAAATTGAGAAAAGAAGAGTTCAACTGAAAGGTGAATCAAACGGATCTATACACTGGATATCTTTATGAGTCATCATGATACACAGGACCCTCCCCTCCATGGAGCTACTGCATATCTCACTTTTTTTAGGGAATAATGTTTTGAATGTAAGCAGCTTTTTGTTTGCATATATATCAGTTACTTTTAGCCAGCACTAATGGCGGTGGGATTACAGGGGACTCTCCTGGATCAATGGAAGCTTTATAGGTCAGTCTGAATTATCCCCTGACAGCCTCCAGCTCACCGCTAGCCTCTACTATGGCCTTGATTAATGGCTGAGTGCGGTCCTACCCTCAGATGGAAGGTCTTCATCGCCACATGTCTTGGAACGAGAAAAGCAGTTGACAGGCTCCAGAGTGGTTTTTTCGTGTGCCTCCCTCCCTCTCGCCCCGCTGCTGAAAATGAAATAAATGGCGCAGACCCAGTGGTTACACAAATAACACTTTTACTGAACTGGGTGAGAGATGGAAGATAGAGAAAGCTCTATACATGCCTCCCTCCATCAGATCCAAAACACAGCTCAGACTATTGTATTGCTAGCTATAGTCTATGATGGTTATCTTGTTCAAGTGGCGAAAAGGCACTTTATGCTCTTAGAAGAAGAAAAGCAAAGAAAATGTTAGAAGATGGTTCAGGAATGGGCAGTTTGAAATGTAAACAGCCTTTCAGGACATAGTATTGCACTGCTATCAAGCTGAAGTGAAAGCCTCTTCAGACTAATATTTTGCCCGGTACTGAAGGGAACTATGCTCTAAATCCTGTACGAAATAAAGTTTTCCTTTGAAAGTTCCCTTTAATGGAAATCATTACTGTTGACATAATCTTCAAAACCTTTGTTTCAAACTGAATTTCAAGCCAGAGGGATTTAAAGAGTTTCAAAGAAGAAGTAAATGCTAAAATAATGCACTCCCTTGGACAAAACAGACTATTCAGTGGATTATTCTACCCTATATATAGCTTTTCAAAGTCATTATTCCATATCAGGATATTCTTACATATTATGCTCTATTCATTTTCATGATAGAGCTCCTGCTGAAAATAATCAGTGACCATCTCTGCATTTCAAGTGCTGACGACTTTCTATTCAAACAGATCATCTCTCTCAGCAGAATGAAAGAAAGAAATACACTTCTGCTCTGAGTGACACTTCAATTAGCCTCTCGTCCTCCCCGCCGCTAATAATCAGATTGCGAGCCATGTTGGGGACAAGGCAGGTCATTAAAACATCCTCAAAAACCCACAAGATTTACTGTAGGCAACGGATTTAGGTTGTATTTGCTGACAGACCTAGCGGCACTCGTCGCTTATCTAGCGGTAATTGCGGAAGAAAACTGATTTTGTGGTGCCATCTCATTTCTCTTTGCTCTTGCTTGGATTGCTGCCCCTTTCCCAGTGGACCTCATCCATTCCACTCAACGCTCGGGTTTCAGGCCCATTTTTGTGTTGTATGGCTGCTTGCATACACTGTACTGAAGGTTTTGAGGGATATTTGAGACAGAAGCTCCTTGTGTAACAGCTCTCACCTCTGATGTGGCCCGACTGTCTGAAAGCAGTAGGGAATCTGTCAAGGAGAGACACTTGATACAGAGGACGGTGCTCATGTCATATCCCTATTATGAAGTCAAAATGCAGTGCCTAATGTCAATAGTGAGGGCCTCTCGATTACTATGTGAACAGCAAACAAACTAGGACTAAAAATGTTGTTAAGTCGTTTGTCTAACCACTGAGTTCTACAGTTACTATTGGAAGGCTGCTGTTGCATGCTTTGATACCTGACAGCTGTTCCCAAATGTGTAACATCACCATCTCAAACACACTTAAACAGACTGTGCTTCACACAGCATGATAGTGTCTCAACTCTGAGTTGCTAAACTGGGTTGCTACTCTGATCTTGAAGTTTTTGTTAGTGAATCCTTTGAGATACTATTCATTCAGATGATGTGTGGATTATGATTAGGTACTGGAATTTTTGTGTAATATAGGGGTAGATAGCTTTCAGGATCTTACTAGTCTGAGGAGCCAAGACCCAAACGGTTCTGTTTTTGTCTGCACAGGATTTCCTTCTAATAAATCATGTGAATAAGCTACCACATAACATCATTATTCACTTGAATTCACCAATGAACAAGGAAACAACCTGTGTTGTTTAGGTGGAAATATGATCACTCTCAGAGTGTTGTCTACTCTCCAGAATAGCAATACAATTTATGCCATACTAATGTATAACAGGACTTTGTGTTTGTAGAATAGTTCCATTCTACACTGTCTTCCCATACCATCCCCCAGTTATTAACTGCCACAGTCTTGACTAAGTTAAAGCCTCTCCTCTTCACACACTGCCTTGCAGGATTCTATTAATTTCCAGGGATCCTCTACATTTTTTCCCTCTTCCACCAGAAGTTATGCAGCATTATAATAATAGAAAAAAGGGGATTGATTTACATTTAAATTGCAAATCAGTGTCTTCCCAAAAACAATGTGCTTCAATCCACCTTTAACTATCATCCAAGGTGGTTAAATTGTGAAATGTTACATGCAGCGGCCCATGGATCGCTTTCTTTGTGGGCCCTCCTGGGATCCTAACCCTGGCCCCTGAATATTCCCCCTTGCCTTTGAAGAGAGAGGACGAGAGGGAGACAGGGGGAGGAGGTGTGGCAGAGAGTCCACATAGTGTGCCATCCCATTCTTTTATTATTTTTCAGGTTTGTCTGCAGGTTGCATGACACACTGAGTGTGATGCCTGCTTTTATCTGTTGTGTGGGTAGAACTGAAAGGGAGGAGTTACAGATGTCAAGTTTCTATCCTCAGGTATAGTAGCACGTAAACCCAAAGGGCGGCAGACGTTGGGCAGAGTTTACTATGATATAACAGTTTCTCTGTATGTTATGAGAAAATCTTCCTGCTGTTTCAGGCCATACGAAACACAACTTAATTTTTGGCATGCTTCAGCCCAACACCTGTTTCTGGATAGTCAGAGTTTGTTTTAACTATTGTATTCTAAATACTGTGAATTACAATTCCACACCTCTGTTTTTACTTCTCAACTAGTGAGCAAGAGGCGGTTAAGAGGGTTCAGCACCAGGACAGCGACACATGGCCTGGAGAGTCTTCTATTGTGAATTCTCAGCACCTGGGACAGTGACTGTAAATATAAAACCAAATAAGTCTCACATTTGTAGCTAGTTATTGGTGACACCAGGACCTGTTTCTACACTAGGATGTCCTGCTATAACTAATGAGTCGTAACCTCAGACTTTACAATGCAGGGAAAAGCTACAGTGCCTTGCAAAAGGTATTCATCCCCCTTGGCGGTTTTCCTATTTTGTTCCATTACAACCTGTAATTTTAATGGATTTATATGTGGATTTCATGTAATGGACATACACAAAATAGTCCAAAGTGGTGAAGTGAAATTAAAAAAATAACTTGTTTAAAAAAAAAGAAATTATATGTAGAACCTAAAAGTGGTGCGTATGTGTATGCATATGTGTTTACCCCCTTTGCTATGAAGCCCCTAAATAAGATCTGGTGCAACCAATTACCTTCAGAAGTCACATAATAAATTAAATAAAGTCCACCTGTGTGCAATCTAAGTGTCACATGATCTCAGTATATATAAGCCTGTTCTGAAAGGCCCCAGAGTCTGCAACACCACTAAGCAAGGGGTACCACCAAGCAAGTGGCAATATGAAGACCAAGAAGCTCTCCAAACAGGTCAGGGACAAAGTTGTGGAGAAGTAGAGATCAGGGTTGGGTTGTAAAGAAATATCCCAAACTTTGAACGTAACACGGAGCACCATTAAATCAGATATTAAAACATTTGAAAGAATATGACACCACAACAAACCTGCCAAGAGAGGGCCGCCCACCAAAACTCACGGACCAGGCAAGGAGGGCATTAATCAGAGAGGCAACAAAGAGACCAAAGATAACCTTGAAGGAGCTGCAAAGCTCCAGGGCGGAGACAGTGGAGTATCTGTCCATAGGACCACTTTAAACCGTAGACTCCACAGAGCTGGGCATTACGGAAGAGTGGACAGAAAATAAGCCATTGCTTAAAGAAAAAAATAAGCAAACATGTTTGGTGTTCGCCAAAAGGCATGTGCGAGACTCCCCAAACATATGGAAGAAGGCACTCTGGTCAGATGAGACTAAAATGTTGCTTTTTGGCCATCAAGGAAAGGGCTGTGTCTGGCGCAAACCCAATACCTCTCATCACCCTGAGAACACCATCCCCACAGTGGAGCATGGTGGTGGAAGCATCATGCTGTGGGGATGTTTTTCATCGGCAGAGACTGGGAAACTGGTCAGAATTGAAGGAATGATGGATGACGCTAAATACAGGGACATTCTTGAGGTAAACCTGTTTCAGTCTTCCAGAGATTTGAGACTGGGACTGAGGTTCACCTTCCAGCAGGATAATGACCCTAAGCATACTACTAAAGCAACACTTGAGTGGTTTAAGGGGAAACATTTAAATGTCTTGGAATGGCAGAGTCAAAGCCCAGACATCAATCCAGTTGAGAATCTGTGGTATGATTTAAATATTGCTGAACACCAGTGGAACACATCCAACTTGAAGCAGCTGGAGCAGTTTTGCCTTGAAGAATGGGCAAAAATCCCAGTGCCTAGATGTGCCAAGCTTATAGAGACATACACCAAGAGTCTTGCAGCTGTAAATGCTTCAATAGGTGGCTAAGTATTAAGTAAGTATTAAGTATAAGTGTTGACTTTGGGGGGGTGAATAGTTATGCAGTTTCAGTTTTTTTGTATTATTTCTTGTTTGTTTCACAATAAAAAAGATTTTGTATCTTCAAAGTGGTAGGCATGTTGTGTAAATCAAATGATTGTAAGACAGGTTGTAAGACAACATAAGAGGAAAAATGCCAAGGGGGGTGAATACTTTTGCAAGCCACCGTATAGAGCACTCTCCTTAAGGAAATGCATTGCCTGCTTGTCACATACAGGTAAAGTTGTTGGTGCTAAACTGGGTAAAGAGTCTTGATCTTTATCAATTCATAGGATAGTGAGTAGCTTCTCTGACAGCATCAATATCACATGCTGTACAAACTACACAATGCTTTCCCTGTCTATTTCTCACTCTTCATCAATAGCTTGGCATTCAGTGTTTTTCCCCTCCACTGTTCTCTCTGGGTTTTCCATCGGAGATAGATCACTTGACTGAGACACCTCCATTGCTGCAGGTGTGCCTGGTTTCAATGTGAACTAATTTCAAACTCATTAGGGGAACTGGGGAACATTTGTAAAGTGTTTTGCTGACTCAGGCACAATGGTTGGAGCATCAAAACAAGCAGAGAACCTATTTTCTAATACTTCACCTTGAAAGTGTCAGTCATAAGAAGGATGGGATCTACAGGCCTATTTTTCACTGGAGGGTTTTTCAGAACAATCAGAGCACTAACCGTGTCTCTGATCCTGCATGCTAAAAGAAGCCTCAAATTTCCCCAGGCACTGTCATTACTACTAAAGACTGTGGAACAGTTGTCATAAATGTAAAAACAATGACAATTTTTTTTAAATATATCATTATTAAGAAGACCAGATGTATAAAATATGTGGCATTCTATAGCATTTAGCACATTGTGCAATGAATCATTGAAATACTTTGGAGATCAGGCAAATTAGGTATATTACATTATTCAGTAGTTTTGCATTTACATAAATTACTGAGCTATGTCAAATAGTGGTCATAAGAAAAGTTCAATATATCTTTAATCATCCAATTATAAGTCATCCAGTTGTTATACTTTGAAGTAACTGTCCAGTGAAAATCACACTTTTCAAAGTTATTATGTTAACTTATACACACATAATGTTGTTGACTCGTCCTATACTCATATTTGTGGCCAAAGCACTTCAAAAACTCTATGTCAAGCTTGTATCGCAAACAGACATTTAAACATTTCTTGTTTTTTCCACATAGAACATGATGTCATGTTGGCTCATTGGCTGAGCTGGCTGATCAGTGGTCTACTCACCTGACCGGTATATGCCCACACCATTCTGTTGTTAGGGTACGCCCACATCATTCAAACACAGAAAAGCTGCTTTTTAACATAGCATTTTTTGGAAGGAAAACTATTTCACTCATATTGTAATTAATTATAGGTCATATTTCATAGAAATCTGGAAACACTGGAGCGTTACTTTAAGTATTCATCAAAATAGAATTTTACCCACAAAGTAAAGGGAGTAAATGGTGAATCAATTTAAAACATTTTGACAACAACATTTTGAAGTTAGGGATGAAAGAGTTTCGCCTCACACCGTGCTCTAATTTCCTTTATGGAAGTGTTAATCATTTATTTTATAGCAGTTAGGTTCTTTAGTATCTGCATAGCCTAGTTATTTTTGATTAAGGCAACTGTATCTCATTTGAACTTGTGTTATTTTCTGTCTTAAAATAAGATTTTCATTGTGTGAATAAGTTGCACTATTTTTGAATGTAAGACCAGAAGAGTTGTTGACAAAGTAAGAGTTACAACAATACACGATTCTGGCCTTTGTGTCCAATTAATCATATTCAATCAAATCATCATTAACAAAAATGAACAGGTGCTCTTTAGATGACAACTCATCAAATGTGTCTGAGAGTACAGCATGCATTACATTGAACAATTGTCTTTGTAGAAGTGTTAATAATTTATTTTACAGTAATTATGCTCTTTAGTATCTGCATAACCAAGCTATTTTGATTGAGGAGTGTGTCAACTGTATCTTATTTGAACTAATGTTTTTTTCTGTCTTAAAATAAGGTTTTCACTGTGGGAATAAGTTCAAATCAAATGTTGTCACATGCTTCATTAGCAACAGGTGTAGACTAACGGCGAAACGCTTACTTACGGGCTCCTTCCAACAATGCAGAGAGAAAAATAGAAAAATAATAGAAAGACAATAACACAAGGAATACACAATGAGTAATGATAACTTGGCTATATACAAGAAGTACCAGTACCGAGTCAATGTGCAGGGGTACGAAGTAATTGAGGTAGATATGTACAGTACATATGGGTAGAGATAAAGTGACTAGGCAACAGGATATATAATAAGCAGTAGCAGCAGCGCATGTGATGAAGTTGTACTATTTTCAAATGTCAGAGTTACAACACTACGAGATTCTTACCATTGTGTCCAATTAATCATATTCGATCAAATCATAAAAAAGTGAACAGGGACTACTATTTAGATTACAATGAATCTAACGTGACTTCTGAGTGTGCAGCATGCATATTGCATTGAATATGAAAATGTAAACGCGGTGCTGATGGTGCTTAATGTTAGTCCAAAAATCCATTCCAACCAAGTTATAAATTGTCAAGGCCTCCCCACTAATTGGGTGTAGCTTAATAAATGGCAGCCGGCAACAAAAACAACCTTTGATGAGATCTCATCCCCAATTTTCCTTGACTGAAGCAGTAGCCTTGGTCTTAAAAAAAAACACGTAATCAATACCATCATCACTTCAGCTGTCTTCCTCTAAACTGTATTTCTTACTCTGCCTTTTTCCTCCCCATGCCATTTCTCATCCTCTCACTCCTAATGAAATCTACACACATAACTTAGCAGCATTCTCCACTGGACAGATTGATTTCCACCCACCACAGTTCAATTGAACTGGGAATATTCCCTTGGTAGTGCTTCATTTCCCCTGGTCATTGGTTTTGCAGCTTTATCTTCCATACCTCATGGCCTTTCCAATTGGCTCAATAGGGTGGCCTATAGCGTGCTTTACTGAGCAGAAATGGCTCAGCCTGGGACCATACTGTACGTTCCTCTGGTTCATCAACACAGAATGAACCATGGGTATGTCGCAAATATTACTGTCTCTCAAGGCATTGGCTGACATTCTATGATAAGTATATTGATAATTATATATACACTGGGTGGTTTGAGCACTGAATGCTGATTGGCTAAAAGCTGCAGTATATGAGGCTGTATATACAACGGATATGACAAATCATTTATTTTTACTGTTCTAATTACCTTTGTAACCAGATTATAACAGCAATAATGGACCTTGGGGGTTTGTGGTATATGGCCAATATACCACGTCTAAGGGCTGTATCCAGGCACTCCGTGTTGAGTCGTGCTAAAGAACAACCCATTGATGTGGTATATTGGCCATATTCCACAAACCCCGAGGTGCCTTATTGCCTAATATTATGAAAAGGATAGGATTACAGTGAGTATCTGAAAAGGTGTCATCAGTGAGAGGTGGTATAGTCATCTTCATCAGTATTCAACTGCTGTGAAGACTTTAGAGAAATGGACAAGTTCTTACTGAGTTGGGTCAGTTTCACTTTGAATTATCTGTTCATATCTCTTCACTCTCTTGTGCAACCGAATCACTCATCAAATTCCTCCCTTGCAGGCTAAATCCTATTTAAGATCTCTCTCGACTCCTCCAAGTCTCCGGCACCTACTGCCTCAATACACACCATGGTAGAGCTTGTCGTAACACATCATGGAACAGCTTACAGTACTGCATACAGATTCATCTTAGGTTATGTTGGGCTTCATGGTCAAAACAAGATCAACAAGTACCGTAATTTCCGGACTATTGAGCGCACCTGAATATAAGCCACACCCACTGAATTTAAAAAAAAATATTATTTTGAACATAAATAAGCCGTACATGTCTATAAGCCGCAGGTGCCTACCGGTACATTGAAACAAATGAACTTTACACAGGCTTTAAAACCTGTTTGGGATAGGGGGCGGTATTGAGAATTTTGGAAAAAATATGTGCCCATTTTTAACTGCCTCCTACACCAACTCAGAAGCTAGAATATGCATATTATTGTTCAGGTTTGGATAGTAAACACTCAGAATTTTCTAAAACTGTTTGAATGGTGTCTGTGAGTATAACAGAACTCCTATGGCAGGCAAAAACCTGACAAGGTTTCAAGCAGGAAGTACCCTGTCTGACAAGGAGTCGTGCGTCTTGCATCTGTTTATTGAAAAGTAAGGATCTTAGCTGTAACGTGACAATTCCCAGGGCTCCGATAGGCTCTCAGAGCCCGGGAAATAACTGAAGGTTGACGAGGGAGCCTCAGGCTGAAACACATTATCGGCTTTGGCAAGTGGCGGCTCAGAGGACCTTTGAATGAGGCGCGTGCACGATTCGCTCCTGAGGAGAAATTTAATTCGGCTGTTTAGGCTCAATGCATATTCCCGGTCGGAATATTATCACTTATCTACGAGATAAATGGCATAAAAATTGGTTTTAAACAGCGGTTGACATGCTTCGAAGTACGGTAATGGAATATTTAGACATTTTTGTCACGCCAATGCGCCATGCGCGACACCGTGATGAAGCATTCTGATAGTGTCTAGAACTCACGAACAAAACGTCGCTGTTTGGATATAACGATGGATTATTTGGGACCAAACCAACATTTGTTATTGAAGTAGAAGTCCTGGCAGTGTATTCTGATGAAGAACAAGCAAGGTAAGAACATTTTTCTTATAGGGAATGTGATTTTGGTGGAGGCTGACCTGGGTGGGTATCTAAATAGCTAGCCCTGTGATGCCGGGCTATGTACTTAGATTATTGCAAAATGTGCTTCATCCGAAAAGCTATTTTAAAATCGGACATATCGAGTGCATAGAGGAGTAATGTATCTATAATTCTTAAAATAATTGTTATGCTTTTTGTGAACGTTTATCGTGAGTAATTTAGCAAACTGTTAGTAAATTCCCCGGAAGTTTGCGGGGGTTATGCTTTTTCTGAACGTCACATGCTAATGTAAAAAGCTGTTTTTGATATAAATATGAACTTGATTGAACAGACATGCATGTATTGTATAACACAATGTCCTAGGTGTGTCATCTGATGAAGATCATAAAAGGTTAGTGCTGCATTTAGCTGTGGTTTGGGTTTATGTGACATGATATGCTAGCTTGAAAAATGGGTGTCTGATTATTTCTGGCTGGGCACTCTGCTGACATAATCTAATGTTTTGCTTTCGTTGTAAAGCCTTTTTGAAATCGGACAGTGGGGTTAGATTAACGAGATTCTTGTCTTTAAATAGCTGTAAAATAGTCATATGTTTGAGAAATTGAAGTAATAGTATTTCTAACGATTCAAAAATCGCGCCACTGGATTTCAGTGGCTGTTACGTAGGTGGGACGAGTTCGTCCCACATGCGCCAGAGAGGTTAACGAAACACGGCTTGTAACAAAAATAAATAGGCTTTAAAGAAACACGGCTTGTAACAACAACAACAAAAAATTAGCAGTAAGCTTTAGTTGTCTTTTTGCACTGAGTCAATTCCTAACGCTGCTGTTTCCAACGTCTTATCATCGACTCATTAAGACCAAGCTCCCGTGCAGCAGCTCTATTTCCTTTTCCAACAGCCAGATCATTCGCCTTCAACTTGAAAGCTGCATCATATGCATTTCTCCATGTCTTTGCCATGATGAGGGTGACAAAATGACTACCGTAATCAGAATGATGGGAAGTTTGAGAGCGTTTGATTTAATCTAAACGGTAAACAAAAAAGTTGTTTGACCTTAACCCGTTCGGCAATTTCATTGGTCTAATGAAAGCTTCATGCTGCCAAAAAACTGAGCACGTCACAGAATGTCTTTTTTTGAAAAAAAAAAATTGAAAGTGGGAAAAATCCATATATTAGCCGCGTCATTGTTTAAGCCGCGAGGTTCAAAGCGTGGGAAAAAAGTTGCGGCTTATAGTCAGGAAATTACGGTAGACATTATGTGAGAAGGGCTTAAGCTGGTAAACATTATGTGGAAATGGCATACAACACCTAACAATATATGAATATTACTTAATATTCTCAATTTTGTATGAAAGGAAGATTCCCAAGATATAATATTTAAATGCAAAGTAAAAAAAAATGCACATCAAAAGTATAGTAGATTGCATGTGCTCAACACATCACCTTTCTTCCTGTAGAAGAGCGCTCATGGGTTAGCCATTACTCTGCCCATGGATTCAATAGAAGTGAACCTCAGCCAGTGTTATTAAACTTCTGCAATGAGCGCGTGAGAGAAAACAAGCCACAAATCAGTAAATAAAAAAAACCTTCTCACAGAGACCAGACTAGAGAGAGCATGTGCTAAATATTGTCATGAAGTTAATTTATGAAAAACCCAATAAAGTTGGAACAAAGCCCACTGTCTCTGGAGCTTGGGAATAATGCAAGCTTGTCCAGAGTTTGGGATGCTTCAGAGGACTTGTTCAATTAATATGTTTATAATGGCCAGGCTCTGGGACTGGAGAAGTTGATTAATTATTCAAGTATACAGTGTATTTTTTATTTCCTTGTGTTAAGAATGAACTTCAAGACAGTTCAAGGGAAAGCTCAAATCTGTTTTAGCATATAGTATTGGTGCATCTACATTCTGTGCTATTTATAATAGCAGAGATCAGGCTTAATCAATGGCAGCTCTTCAGATTCCTTTCCATCAGGTGTGTGCCATGATCGTAGATAGGCATTGCTTTTTCTAATTGTTGATCTCAGGACAATTCCACTGTAACAGAATGATGCCGAAACTCAGATTTTTCACGTTGAAATGTATGTCAAACCATTATTGCAACGTTAAAGAAACCACACAACTCTATGTACAAGGACCTCTTTTAACAATTTGCTGTGAAGATTTTACATAAACACATTTACTTGAAGTACAGTGCAGATGCAACGTTAGGTAACTGGTTGATTGCTTGATCCAAGATCCATATGCTGTCATTTCAAACACCCGCACCTTCCTTTGCAATGTGATGAATATGCTCTGCACAGAACCTCGCAAGCAACCTAATTAATCTATATGCTGTCGTCACGGCAAGACAAACACATTTGCAAGGATGCCAGGCATGATGAATAAGCAGTGACTCAAATTAAAGATGCCATTAAATGATTAGATGTGACTGGAGGTGTAGAGAGAGATGTTCTGGTGGAAATACAGAGGAGAGGAGGGATACGAGAGGAAGGTTGAGCCCTGCTGACTTTAAAGGCAAACTAAGTGTGAGTGAGCCTTAACTTTGATTACACATCTAATCACATGAGGTAATTGAATGACTGATCGCCCACTCATGCACAAAGAAAAACACTGGGTGGAAATAGAAATGGACATGGACAGACAAAGGCAATTGTCCATGTGCAGAAATAGGTTTTTATTATTCTAACCTCTGACTTCTGTTTATTAAGCTATACCAGCCAGTTTGCCTTTTTTGCGAACAGGATACAAATCAGCCATACAGATTAATATCAGTAACTAAAGCCGAAGCTATGCATTCCATTTGTTATTGGGCAATTCCACGCCAGCATGGCCCCAAAATATTTTTGATATTACAGATTGTTCTTGCAATTCACACAAAAAAATGTAAAGGCTTTACATGCTTTATATATATTTTTTCATCATGGTGAAAGTGGCCATTTCAGGCCCTTTTTAGACCTATACATGTCTCATGTAATACCCTATGATCCGTGAACCATACATAGAAATACAATTTTTCAAATTAATTTATTCAACAATAAAAATAGTTTTATTCAAATGTCACAAGTGCCCTTTTTGATTTAGCTTATTTCGTTTTAGTATGGAAAGTGATTGCGTTCGTTTTGAACATGGCTGCCTACCTGGTGTGAGCCAGGTGCCCCGATTAAAGCCGATGGCAAAGTCGGCTCAAAACAAAGTGACAGATTCAGGACTCTGAGTTTTCACATGCAAAGTTTTTGCTCTTGTGATAAAAGCCTGTATATGCTTTATCTGCCTTCCCTAGAAAAACTAGTTTGAAAGTTCCAACATATACTTTATGGAAAATACATTTTGTGTCTTTCTGAAAGATACACCTTGCTGCCTTCCTTAAAATGTGACTGGGAGGCACAGATTACTATTTGATTTGAGAAGGGGGCTTCTGCCATGCCCTCTAGTGCTCATCCTGTGTCTCCTTGACCTCCCGCCACTTCCCCAGTGCTCTCTCCCTCTCCCTCTCTCTGTGTGTGTATGTGTGTTTGTGATTGTGTGGGCGGAGACAGGTGTGCTGGAGTCAGAGGAGATCCCCACCAGCTGCAAACTGTTCCATAATCAAGACCTCTACAAATACTCAGTCCTGACACTTCCACACTGCCAGATTGTAATCTCTGCTCAGTCAGTCCATGTTTCTAGCCATTTGTTCCTGTTGTGCCTATTTTCCCTTGCCTGACTCTGGTCCCTGTCTCCAGTTAGACTTCTCGTCAGTCCTGCTACTCTGTCCTGGATTCCCCATTCTATGCTCCCTTGGATTCCCCTCCGGACCTGCTTACCCTGTCCCAACACCTCTCGCTCCAGCCTCAGCCTCCGCACATGGTTTCCGGCAACCCGCACGAGCTTTCCCTGGCCTGCATTCAATCTTCCCCACGTGTTTCAATAAATACCTTGGTGACCTCGTCCCAGTCTCCTCGTCTTGGGTTCACCTGTTCTGCTCCGCGTGACAGTACGATCTGGCCAAAGACTTGAACCCAGCAGACTCAGATCCTCTCCACCAAACCCTTGCCTGCCAAGGCGCCCTGCTCAAGCAACATGACCAAGCCCTGGAAACCCTTCTGGAGCACATCAAGGTGTTTTCATGGAGCCTGTCTGACCTGCAGGGCCGAACCTTTGCCCAGAGCTCGCAACCAGCCCCTAGTTCGCCTCCTCTGCTCCGTGAGCCATCTGTTCCGGCCCCCGAGCATTACGACGGCAACCTCGGAGCTTGCAGAGTTTTTTGCTACAATGTTTGTTGGTATACAAGCAACAGCCCTACGCTTATGGTAGCAAACGGGCCAAGATTTCCTTCCTGATTGCACTGAAACAGTCCCGTCTGCTCCTCGTACTCCAGCTTCACGGAGGAGATGAGGAGAGTCTTCGACCACCCTGTCTGTGGTAAGGGTGCCTGCCAAGCTACTCCTGTCCCTCCGTCAAGGCTCCCACCCTCACTGCTGAGAGCGACTGGAATGAGGAGGCCCTTCAGGGAGCATTCCAGAAAGCTCTCACCGAAACCATCAATGATGAGTTGGTGTCCAGGGATAAGCCTGATGGACTCGAGGAGCTCATCTCTCTCGCCATCCACATTGACAACCGTCTCCGTGAGCATTGGAGAGAGAGGGCAGAACCCAAACCCACACGGCTCGACCGGGCCCGTCTCTCTCCTGAGGAGAGGCAGCAGTGAGTCAGCACTAGGAGCTGCCTATACTGTGGCCAGGTTGGTCACTTGGTCTCCACTTGTTCACTGCGGCCAGCTAAAGAGGGTGGCTAGGCAGTTGTGGGGGATATACTGTTGAGTCAAAGCACCAGTCCATCTTCCTCCAGACCCTTGCTAGACGGCACTCTTGTATGGCAAAGCCAGGCTTTTTCTCTACCTGCCCTCATCGACTCTGGTGCCGACGAGAGTTTCCTGGACCGCGGTGTTGTTACTCAGTTGGGTCCGGACACTGTTTCACATGATTCACCCCTCGATGCCAATGCTCTCAATGGACAGCTCCTCACCCGTGTCAATGAGAGAACTGTGCCGATCATCCTGCGTCTCTCTGGGAATCACCAGGAAAGGATCAGTCTCCACATAATCGACTGCCCTCACTCTCCCCTGGTTCTTGGCCATCCTTGGTTAATCCCACAGATCAACTGGACCGCTGGAAGGGCAACCACTCAGAGTACATTTTGTCACTCGAATTGTCCACATTCTGCCCTTCCCCCTGCCCTGTCTGTGCCCCAGTCCATTGAAGAACCCCTGAATCTGTCATCAGTTCCTCTAGAGTATCACAATCTAGCTCCTGTGTTCAGCAAGCACCACACCCTGTCTGTGCTGCCTCATCGGCCTTAAGACTGCGCTATTGACCACCCGCATGAAGCTCCTCTCCCCTTTAGCCGGTTGTATAACCTCTCTCGCCCCAAACAAGAGGCTATGGAGGGGTACATCCAGGATTCCCTGGCTGCAGGACATGTCAGGCGTTCTTCCTCTCCGGTAGGGGCTGGTTTTTCTTTGTCAAGAAAAAAGATGGGTCACTGAGGCTGTGCATAGACTTCTGTGGGTTGAATAGTATCACTGTTAGGAACAAGTATCCCTTGCCACTCATCGGTTCTGCTTTTGCCCCCCTCTATGGTGCCATGGTGTTCACTAAACTTGACCTCCGGAATGCCTACCACCTTGTCTGCATCAGAGAGGGGGACACCACTTGGACACTTTGAGTATTTGGTCATGCCGTTTGGTCTCACTAACGCTCCTGCTGTTTTCCAGAGCCTGGTTAACCTCTCTTGGGTAGGGGGCAGTATTTTCACATCCGGATGAAAAGCGTGCCCAAAGTAAACTGCCTGTTACTCAGGCCCAGAAGCTAGGATATGCATACAATTGATAGATTTGGATAGAAAACACTCTGGAGTTTCTAAAACTGTTAAAATAATGTATATGAGTATAACAGAACTGACATGGCAGGCGAAACCCCGAGGACAAACCATCCCAAAAAAAAGAAAATTCAGCCTACCACAATTTTCATGGCTGTCACTTTTATTATAAGGCGAAGTCCTCCCAGATTGCAGGTCCTAGGGCTTCCACTAGATGTCAACAGTCTTTAGAAAGAGTTTCAGGCTGGTTTTTGGAAAAATGAGCCAGAAATTGTAGTTTTTCTAGGTGGCTCCCATTTTGGCTGTAGTGTTTCCAAGCACATGAATGAGAGCGTGTTCTTTGGTATTTTTCTCCGGTAAAGACTATAACGGTTCTCCGTCTTAAATTCTATTGTTTATTTACGTATTAGGGTACCTAAGGTTTTATTATAAATGTTGTTTGACTTATTTGGAAAAGTTTATTAGTAACGTTTGGTATTCATTTTGTATGCATTTTGATGGAGGGAAACTGGGTGGATTATTGACTGAATCGCGCCAGATAAACAGAGTTTTTATAGACATTATCGAACAAAAAGACCCTTTGTGATGTAACCGGGACCTTTTGGAGTGCCAATAGAAGAAGATCATCAAAGGTAAGGCATTTATTATATCGCTATTTCTGACTTTCGTGTCGCACCTGCCTGGTTGAAATATGTTTTTCATGGTTTTGTATGTGGGGCGCTGTCCTCAGATAATCACATGATGTGCTTTCGCCGTAAAGCCTTTTTGAAATCTGACACAGCGGCCGGATTAACAAGAAGTTAAGCTTTATTTTGATGTATTACACTTGTGATTTTATGATAGTTAAATATTTATAATTCTGTAGTTTGAATTTCGCGCTCTGCAATTTCACCGGATGTTGGCCAGGTGGGAAGCTACCGTCCCACCTGCCCATAAGAAGTTAATGACGTTCTGAGGGATGTGATAGGATGCTTCATTTTTGTGGATGACATTCAAATTTTTTCTAAGGACCCTGAGGCTCACCAGAAACACATTCTCCAATGGCTGTTGGAGAATAAGCTTTTTGTTAAGGCTGAGAAATTTGAGTTTCATGCTTCCTCTGTGTCCTTCCTGGCTTACATAATTGCACAAGGACAGTTACGGATGGACCCTGCCAAGGTCAGGGCAGTCACAGAGTGGCCGGTGCCCTCGATTCTGAAGCAGCTACAGCGTTTCCTGAAGTTTGCCAATTTTTACAAACGTTTCATCCGTAACTACAGCTGTTTGGCAGCTCCTCTCACCTCAACCTCCACTCCGTTCCACTGGACCCCTGAGGCAGAGGCAGCGTTCCAAGACATCAAGCGACACTTCACTTCCGCTCCGTTCCTCACCCAGCCAGACCCAGAAATCGAGTTTGTCGTCGAGTTGGACGCCTCCGTCACTGGGGTAGGTGCTGTTCTGTCTCAACATTCCCCCTCTGATCAGAAGCTCCACCCATGTGCTTTCTTGTCCTGCAAGCTCTCACCTTCATTAACAAATTTTGATATAGGTAACCGGGAACTTCTGGCTGTGAAGCTGGCTCTTGAGGAGTGGCGTCACTGGTTGGAGGGCTCAGTTCTCCCCTTCATTGTGTGGACGGACCACAAAAACCTGTCCTACATCCAGACAACCAAACGTCTGAACTCCCAGCAGGACAGGTGGGCATTGTTCTTTGTAAGATTCAACTTCACACTCACTTATTGGCCCGGATCTAAGAATACCAAGCCTGACGCCCTCTCCCGTCAGTTCACCGCTGACATCACAGGTTCTGAGCCAGAGGCCATTATGCCATCAACCTGCATCGTTGCCACTGTCTCCTGGGAGATCGAGTCCCGTATTCGCCAGGCTCAACAGAACCAGCCTGACCCAGGTAACGGTCCTGGAATGGCTCTGTTTGTTCCAGATTCAGTTCGCTCTGAAGTTCTTCAGTGGGCCCATTCTACTCGCCTCACCTGTCACCCTGGCATGAACCGGACTGTCGCCTTCCTGCATCAGCGCTTTTGGTGGCCCACCATGGAAAGAGACGTTCGGGAGTTCATCTCAGCCTGCTCGGTCTGTGCCCGGAACAAAACCTCCACCAAACCCACTTCCGGTCTGCTTCACTCTCTTCCCATACCCAGTTGCCCATGGTCACACATAGCTCTGTCACTGGCCTTCCCCATCTAACGGTAACTCAGTCATCCTCACCATTATCGACAGATTTTCATTCCCCTCTCCAAGCTTCCATCCTCCAGGGAGACTGCGGACCTGCTGGTATCCCATGTGTTTCGGCTGCATGGCATTCCCACTGATATTTTTCCGACAGGGGACCCCAGTTTACATTCCATGTATGGAGATCCTTCTGTTCAGCACTTGGTATTAATGTTAGTCTTTCATCCGGATATCACCCCCAGACCAACGGCCAGACTGAACGGGCCAACCAGGAGATGGAGACTGCCCTACGCTGTGTGACTTTGGCTAACCCTTCTTCCTGGAGTGGCCCTTTGAGTGTGCTTTGGGCTATCAACCCCCTTGTTCCCTGCCCAAGAGGTTGCGGTATCGGTGCCCTCAGTCCATGACCACATGTGCCGTTGTCATCGCACCAGGAGGAGGGCCCGGGCTGCCCTTCAAAGTGCCTCCGCAAAGACCCAATCCCAAGCTAACCATTGCCATGCCTCAGTTCCAGTCTACACTCCAGGCCAAAGGGTATGGTTCTCGTCAAAGGACTTGCCTTTGAAAGTGGCTTCCAGGAAACCTGCCCCTCGATTAGTTGGTCACTTTGAGATTGATTGTGTCATTAACCCCTCTACTGTGCACCTTAAGATCCACCCAACCTTTCATGTGTCCCTAATTAAACCTGTCCTAATTAAACCGCTCCAGTCCCCTGTCTCATCCAGCAGCAGCTACTCCACCCCCTCGGCTCATCGATGACCATCCTGCCTATACCATTTTTTAAACAAATTATAGTAAGGCATATATACATTTTTCAACCATTTTCCGTCCTAAAAATGTGGAATAAGCAAAGGCTTTGATTTATGGTCAAGCAGATGGAATAGGGGTCTTATAAAACATCTTAAGTTATTAGAAATACATCAAAACAAAATAATGTTAAAGTAAAGAATCCTGTCAACTAATATCAACGCATATTTTATTTTGGAGAAATGATTTGATTTGTAAGTTTAAGAAACATTGCCCTATGCCTTGATATTTCCTTACTAAAAACAAATATATTTTTCTAATTTCTCTTCCTCATGAGAAGGGGGATAATAAAAGTACACAGAGGTAACAAGTAAAGGTACACTTACTATTTAGTTACAGTGTATTTACTGATATCTGATAATAGAAGAGGATATTGCTTTGGCCATGTCTTTGATTTAACCTCTAGAGGATAAAATCCCATTAACGGGATTGGTTGGACAACAACCAGTGAGATAGCACTGCAGGAAATTTAAAAAAAAAATCTCAAAATTAAAATTCAAGTATTATACGGCATTTTAAAGATACTCTACTCGTTAATCCAATCACATTGTCCGATTTCAAAAAGGCTTTATGGTGAAAGCAAAACATGACATTATTTTAGCATAGCACATTAGCAAAAAAAAAGCAATTTTCCAAGCACGGATAGCCGTCATAAAACCAGATATACAGCTAAAAATAAGCACTAACCTTTGACAATCTTCATCAGATGACACTCCTAGGACATCATGTTAGACAATACATGCATTTTTTTGTTCGATCAAGTTCATATTTATAACCAAAAACCCCATTTTTACATTGGCGCGTGACGTTCAGAAAATGTTTTCTCCCCATAACTAAGGGTGAATAGGCACATACATTTACAGAAGAACTCATAAACGTTGACAAAATGTATAACAATTATTTAAAGAATTAGAGATAATCTACTCCTTTATGCAACCACTTTGTCAGATTTCAAAATAACTTTTGTTATATATTTTGAATGTTATTTCAAAATAACATTGTTCAATATTCTGAGTACAGAACTTAGCCTTCAATGCTAAGCTATACAGTTAGCCTACAACCACAGCGTCGACAAATCTCTAAAAATATGTGCGAAATATTTTCTTACCTTTGCTGATCTTCGGCGGAATGCACTCGGAAGGGCACCCACTTCCAGAAGAAATGTTCATTTGTTCTGCAAAGTCCATCATTTATGTCCAAATACGTCCGTTTTGTTGACCCATCCAGAACACTTTACAATGCCATGTGGCGTGGACGCAAATCCATAGACGAAATGGTCAAAAGTTCCATTACCGTTTGTAGAAACACTTCAAACGATGTTACGTAAAATTGCGATAATTTTACAACCGGGCAATAGGTATTCATCCCAGAAGAAAAATAAAAAACAACGAAGTCATGTGCACGCGTGTCATAAGATACCTGTCCTCAGACTGGCCAGTGATTGACTGAGCCACAATTTTCTGCCCGGTAACAGGTGACGGATGAAACCAGTTCCTAAAGATTGTTGACAGCCAATGGAAGAGTTAGGAGGTGCAACATAAATCCTATGTCACTGTAGTTTTTTAAGGGATTCAAAAGAAAAACTACATTTCTAATTTCTCCCACTTCCTGATTAAATTTTCTCAGGTTTTTTGCCTGCCATATGAGTTCTGTTATACTCACAGACACCATTAACCTGTTTGGTATAGGGGGCAGTATTGAGAATTTTGGAAAAAATATGTTCCCATTTTTAACTGCCTCCTACACCAACTCAGAAGCTAGAATATGCATATTATTGTTCAGGTTTGGATAGAAAACACTCTGAATTTTCTAAAACTGTTTGAATGGTGTCTGTGAGTATAACAGAACTCCTATGGCAGGCAAAAACCTGACAAGGTTTCAAGCAGGAAGTACCCTGTCTGACAAGGAGTCGTGCGTCTTACCTCTTTTTATTGAAAAGTAAGGATCTTAGCTGTAACGTGACAATTCCCAGGGCTCCAATAGGCTCTCAGAGCCCGCGAAATAACTGAAGGTTTACGAGGGAACCTCAGGTTGAAATATATTATCGCCTTTTGTAAGTGGATGCTCGGAGGACCTTTCAATGATGCGCGTGCATGAGTCGCTTCTGAGGAGAAATTTTATTCGGCTGTTTAGGCTCAATGCATACTCCCGGTCGGAATATTAACACTTCTCTACGACATAAATGGCATAAAAATTGGTTTTAAACAGCGGTTGACATGCTTCGAAGTACGGTAATGGAATATTTAGACATTTTTGACACGCCAATGCGCCATGCGCGACACCGCGAAGAAGCATTCTAGAACTCACGAACAAAACGTCGCTGTTTGGATATAACGATGGATTATTTGGGACCAAACCAACATTTGTTATTGAAGTAGAAGTCCTGGCAGTGTATTCTGATGAAGAACAAGCAAGGTAAGAACATCTTTCTTATAGGAAATGTGATTTTGGTGGATGCTGACCTGGGTGGGTATCTAAATAGCTAGCCCTGTAATGCCGGGCTATGTACTTAGATTATTGCAAAATGTGCTTCATCCGAAAAGCTATTTTAAAATCGGACATATCGAGTGCATAGAGGGGTAATGTATCTATAATTCTTAAAATAATTGTTATGCTTTTTGTGAACGTTTATCGTGAGTAATTTAGCAAACTGTTAGTAAATTCACCGGAAGTTTGCGGTGGTTATGCTTTTTCTGAACGTCACATGCTAATGTAAAAAGCTGGTTTTTGATATAAATATGAACTTGATTGAACAGACATGCATGTATTGTATAACACAATGTCCTAGGTGTGTCATCTGATGAAGATTATAAAAGGTTAGTGCTGCATTTAGCTGTGGTTTGGGTTTATGTGACATGATATGCTAGCTTGAAAAATGGGTGTCTGATTTTTTCTGGCTGGGTACTCTGCTGACATAATCTAATGTTTTGCTTTCGTTGTAAAGCCTTTTTGAAATCGGACAGTGGGGTTAGATTAACGAGATTCTTGTCTTTAAATAGCTGTGAAATAGTCATATGTTTGAGAAATTGAAGTTATAGCATTTCTAACGATTCAAAAATCGCGCCACTGGATTTCAGTGGCTGTTACGTAGGTGGGACGAGTTCGTCCCACATGTACTAGAGAGGTTAAAACAGTTTTAGAAACGTCAGAGTGTCTTCTATCCAAATCTACTAATAATATGCATATTCTATTTTCTTTCAGAGTAGTAACCTGTTTAAATTGGGTACGTCTTTCATCCGGCCGTGAAAATACTGCCCCCTAGCCCCAACAGGATAACCGTCGGACAACCATAGACATTGAAAAGTATTAGACATTTTGGTCAATGCACCCTGGCCTTTATTTCAACATCCACATATGTCATTTTTTGGTATGGTCAGGACTAGCCTTGATTTGGCCCAAATGTAAATTTGAACCAATCACAGAAGTCTATGATTCACAGGTTTGGACAGCACAGTATAGTATGCAAATGTTGGATCTTAATTTTGATCAGCCTGTCACAGGAGAACTTTCCTGCAATGCAAGACATTTTAAATGTGTACATTTGTAGGTGGTAGGCCAGATCACTGACGATGATGAGACAGCCTATAGGGATGAGGTCAGAGACCTGGCAGTGTGGTGCAAGAACAACAACCTCTCCCTCAACGTCAGCAAGACAAAGAACTTGATAGTGGACCACAGGAAATGGAGTGCCGTGCACCGTTCATATCGACAGGGCTGTAGTGGAGTGGGACGAGAGCTTCAAGTTCCTCGGTGTCCACAACAATAGGGACCTATCATGGTCCAAACACACAACACAGTCATGAACAGGGCACAACAATGCCTCTGCCCCCTCAGGAGGCTGAAAAGATTTGGCATGGGCTCTAAGATCCTCAAAAAGTGATACAGCTGCACCATCTTGACTGGTTGCATCACCACTTGGTATGGGAACGGCCCACTACATCAATGGTGAAAACCACCTGGAATCCAGAACCTCTATACCAGTTGGTGTTAGAGGAAGGCCTTAATAATTGTCAAATACTCGAGCCACTCAAGTCATAGACTGTTCTCTCTGCAGTGGAGGCTCATCAAAGGAGGAAGGGGAAGACCATCCTCCTCAGTGAATAATTATTTATTTTTTATTGCGAAACATTTAAAAAGTTATCCTTTTTAGATATACAATACAAAATATCTAAGGACAGTTCCTTGGACTTTAAGTCACAAAATAATTTATTAAAACACACTGTTTTGAAATGAAGGTCCACAGTAGCCTCAACAGCACTCTGTAGGGTAGCACCATGGTGTAGCCGGGGGACAACTAGCTTCCATCCTCCTCTGGGTACATTGACTTCAATACAAAACCTTGGAGGCTCTCACCCCCTTCCATAGACTTACACAGTAATTATGACAACTTTTGGAGGATGTCCTCAACCTACCAGAGCTCTTGCAGCATGAACTGACATGTTGTCCACCCAATCAAAGGATCAGAGAATGAATCTACTACTGAAAGCGACAGCTAGCTAGCACTGCAGTGCATAACATGTGGTGAGTAGTTGACTCAAAGAGAGAGAAAGGCAATAGTTGAACAGTTTTGAAAAAAATTATATATTCCAAAATTAAGGAGGAGCGAGAGAGAGAGAGACATAGCTTTATATCATAATTTTGTTTCACATTCACTTACTTAACTAACAAATGCAGCTAGCTAGTTTAGCCTACTCAAACACCTGGCTCAAAAAGAGGGATGCTATGTTAGCTAGCTAGCTATGACTATCCAACACTGGAACTCTTCCAAGTCAAGGTAAGCTTTTGGTTTTACCAATTTATTGCCACCAGGACCTGCTAACCTGCTTACTGACTTTACACTGTATTGCATGATTGTAGCAGGTTTACTAAAATGTTAGTTCAACGCCGACCATACCAAGTTTACACTTAGGTTGGAGTCATTAAAACTTGTTTTTCAACCACTCCACAAATTTCTTGTTAACAAACTATAGTTTTGGCAAGTCAGTTAGGACATCTACTTTGTGCATGACACAAGTAATTTTTCCAACAATTGATTACAGACAGATTATTTCACTTATAATTCATTGTATCACAATTCCAGTGGGTCAGAAGTTTACATATACTAAGTTGACTGTGCCTTCAAACAACTTGGAAAATTCCAGAAAATGATGTCATGGCCTTAGAAGCTTCTGATTGACATAATTTGAGTAAATTGGTGTTGTACCTGTGGATGTATTTCAAGGCCTACCTTCAAACTCAGTGCCTCTTTGATTGACATCATGGGTAAATCAAAAGAAATCAGCCAAGACCTCAGAAAAGAAATTGTAGACCTCCACAAGTCTGGTTCATCCTTGGGAGCAATTTCCAAACACCTGAAGGTACCACATTCATCTGTACAAACAATAGTACGCAGGTATAAACACCATGGGCCCATGCAGCCGTCATACCTCTCAAGAAGGAGACGCGTTCTGTCTCCTAGAGATTAAAGTACTTTGGTGCGAAAAGTGCAAATCAATCCCAGAACAACATCAAAGGACCTTGTGAAGATGCTGGAGGAAACAGGTACAAAAGTATCTATATCCACAGTAAAACGAGTCCTATATCGACATAACCTGAAAGGCCGGTCTGCAAGGAAGAAGACACTGCTTCAAAAAGGCAATAAAAAAGCCAGACTACGGTTTGCAACTGCACATGAGGACAAAGATCATTCTTTTTGGAGTAATGTCCTCTGGTCTGATGGAACAAAATAGAACTGTTTGGCTATAATGACCATTGGTATGTTTGGAGGAAAAAGAGGGGAGGCTTGCAAGCTGAAGAACACATCCCAACCTTTGAAGCACGGGGGTGGCAGCATCATGGTGTGGGGGTGCCTTGCTGCAGGAGGGACTTGTGCACTTCACAAAATAAATGGCATCATGAGGGAGGAAAATTACGTGGGTATATTGAAGCAACATCTCAAGACATCAGTCAGGAAGTTAAAGATTGGTCGCAAATGGGTCTTCCAAATGAACAATGACCCCAATCATACTTCCAAAGTTGTGGCAAAATGGCTTAAGGACAACAAAGTGAAGGTTTTGGAGTGGCCATCACAAAGCCCTGACCTCAATCCTATAGAACATTTGTGGGCAGAACTGAAAAAGCGTGTTACACCAGCTCTGTCAGGAGGAATGGGCCAAAATACACCCAATTTATTGTGAGAAGCTTGTGGAAGGCTACCCGAAATGTTTGATCCAAGTTAAACAATTTTTTTAAGACAATGCTACCAAATACTAATTGAGTGTATGTCAAATTCTGACCCACTGGGAATGTGATGAAAGAAATACAAGCTGAAATAAATCATTCTCTCTAATATTATTCTGACATTTCACATTCTTAAAATTAAGTGGTGATCCTAACTGACCTAAGACAGGGAATTTTTACTAGTATTAAATGTCAGGAATTGTGAAAAACTGAGTTTAAATGTACTTGGCTAAGGTGTATGTAAATTTTCAATTTCAACTGTATATCAAAATAAATCAATGCCAGATTGAGGATGTCTGCCTCTGTTGTGCAAATGAGGCCACATTATTTCTGCTTTTGATAAATCGAGCGACACGATGGGGGGCCTTCGAGAGTTGGATATATCTGACAGTGAATTCTGCAAATAAAACATGAGGAAGGTCTTTGATAAGTGAAAACAGAGAGAAAGTATTTATGTTTTATATATGGATGATAGATGTCCGCAGATGTTGGTATTAGTGATCATAATCCATGATGCAACATTTTCCTTCATGTGTTCATCATTGTTATATTATAACTGCAGTATTCATAGAACCTTTGAATGTCTGGACACAAGCCCAAATAATTAATTTGTGATTGGATGTAATTTAGTTGGGATGATAGAAGGGGAGATTGCTTTGGCCATGTCTTTGATGTTACCCAGTTATGCATGACCAATGTGCCTGGCTTGTGCTCCAGTCTGGATAGGGCCAAGGAGAGAGGACCATGGTATCAGGAGCCAAGCAGGACTTACCCCCTGATAGATGTGGGATAAGTGTCAGGTGCCTGCTATGCCAAAGTGCTAGATTGGTGGAGGAAGGAAATTACTTTCCTCTCTGGTCTCAGTCTCCCTTTGTACTGTGGACCCCTAGGCAAGTGGTGACAGGAATGTGAAATGGAGAAAGTCAACTCCAGTTCAACTCCAGCTCCATGGCACCACATTCCCTTCTTCCATCTTTTCCTCTGTCCTTGTACTGGCTCCAAGCCTGTCCATGTATGTCTCCAATCCTGTCTTTACTCCAAGACAACTGTGTTTGTGTTTCATTGTGAACACTCTTATAGTGCAATACCATTACCCTCATCACATCTGTAAAGGGCATAGACAGAAACAAAATGGGTCCAGAGACTCTGCTTATTAGTGTGCAGGACTAAAACTGTTGTTCGCTCAAAGCATTCACTCTTATCAGCAGTCACACAATGGTGGCAACACTGTCACATATTGGGAGCTGTGAAGTCACTGGAAGTCTACAACACAAGAAGCGGCAGTGTTTATTTTATTGGATTCTTTTCTCCCTCTTCCGTCCATTCAATACAGAAGTGTTTGCCTCAAAGGCAACATCATTTAGAAGTCTCCTGTTCCCGCTCACTCTTTTTGTACTTTGCATGCACAGACAGAGGAAGCGGAGTCCGTTGCACCTGGCAAAAAAATATATTTTTTTTTACGATTCGCATACCCTTGGTTGGTGTTATGCACACCTCAAGGAAGAGGGAATGCAACACCCTGCTACAACTCAACTCTCTGTGGTGTGAAAGAGGTATGGGACTGTAGGTGCGAGTAAGGATGACAAAAGGCAGAGAATTACCATTTACAGGGAATTTATTCCATCGCACAGTAATTTTGGGAAAAAGGGTCTGGACGGAACCAAAGCAAAGAAAGTAACTATCAAAGCCCCCTCTCCTACCTTACCTGCCTACCCACTACTTACCCATCTAGCACCACCTGGTGCACTAACCAAAATACAGGGGATGGTCCGCCCAGGTCTTACCTAGTGTGCATAGACAGTAAACTACTACGGGTTATGTATGCCCACAGGCCTCTTGCCTAAGCACCCCCTAGGGACAAATGAAACAGAACAAATGTAAGTAACAATTCCAATAATCAGAACCACTTCATCCTATTGGCACACACATACCTCAGAAGCAGCCGCTACACAATACTTAAAAAACTCTGAGCAACAACTAACACAGAATTAACCATCAGCTCTCTCAGCAACAACTAACATAGGTAGTTTTGGTATGTACTGTCACACGCTCAGCAACAACAACCAACATATGATATAGCCATCAGCCTCCTCTCTCAGCAATCATCTCATTTCTTCTGTGCAACAGAACACTGGCTTATATTGCTTCAGAAGGAGTCTGTAATTGAAGACAGCTGCGTCCTGACGAGGGGGCGGGGTCAGCTCTCCAATCGTCAATGGGGGCCGACCAATCAGCTGCTTGGGGAGAATTTCAGGAAGCCATTTCCTGAAACACACACTCACAATACACAAACTACAACACAGAAACTGGGGAACGTAACAGTTGGATATATTACAAATAGAGCATAGAGGTATGCGGGACAGGATCCACAATGGGACAAAAGTAGGCTTAGCCCGCTCAGTTGAAACTTGTGCCCTCTCAGTTTTAGTTTTAAGTCCCCATATAAAAATGGCAAAAAAGTTGAAATGATTGAGTGACAGGTTGGCGAAAAATCTATCTCCACTGCACTTCGTCAGCATAATGGACAGAGCTCACCACAGTATGGTCTAAGACACTGCATCTCAGTGCAAGAGGCGTCACTGCAGTACAAGGCTGCATCACCAGAATCCAGGCTGCATCACATCCGGCCATGATTGGGAGTCCGATAGGGCGGAGCACAATTGGCCGAGCGTCGTCTGGGTCTGGCCGGGGTAGGCCGTCATTGTAAATAAGAATTTGTTCTTAACTGACTTGCCTAGTTAAATAAAGGTTAAATAAAAAAATAAAAAAATGAGGGGGGCTATGTAAATATTCTGGAGTGGTTAGGTATGACTCCTTTGGGTTTCCATAAAAAGTGGCGAAAAACACTTCTCATCTGTGGCAGGCTAAGTGGATTACATGATACGGCTATAATATTTGATCTAGATTCATAAGGTTGGGTCAAGTTTACCAATGCAGCTGCTTCACTCAACTCTGCCTCACGCCCCACCACTACAGAGTTTAGTTAGCTTCTTAGCTAACTGTAAAAAGCATTAGTGTTATTAGCCTCAACCTATTTAGCTAGCTCGAACCAGGTAATCTGCCACTGCCATGATGAATAAAAGAAATTGGCTTCACCAAAGTACCCAAACAAAGCTAAAAGGAGAAGGAGAGCGATGAGCAGCATTATCAAACCACCGAGGCTGCCTCCAGGCCCAGCAGCGATGATGGCCAGTCTACCCACCCTTCCACAAGCGCAGCTAGGATAATGGCTCCACAGCCCCTCCACCTCTGACTGTTCCTGACAATCTTGGAACAGAGGAGCCAGCCCAGGTTAGCCTAGAATCCTACCCTACCTTTCTGTCCAAAGAATGTTAATATAATAGCAACTGGTTCATAGGATGAGAGTGGATGGAATACTCGGCTACTGCAGAATTCAATATAATTCCAATGCAAGAAACCAAATGATGCCCCTGGGTATAGTTACATATCGGTTTGTTTCATCATAGAAATAGATACAGGTACATTTTGTTATGGTTTCTTGGTATCCTATTGGTTTTGAGCGGCATGGTTTTCCATTGTTAAAGTTGTCCTATAGACATATTTGTTTGGCAAGACAGCTGTGCATGGATCCATCTCACTGAAGTAGGCTGTAGGCTATGTTCTGTTTATTTAGATCTCCATTTGCCTTTTGTTTACTGTGTTTGTTTACTGTTAATGTAACTAGCATAAATATAGATTGTGTCATGGCTTTCTTCCATCTGATATTTTGTTGACTAGGCCTACTTGGTACCGGTGTTTTGTTCTGTTTGCATTCATTCGTTTCCCATTGTAGTTGTGTCAGTAACCAAACTGCTGTTCAGTATTTTTATTTGCATGCATCAATAACTAGGCTAATAGTTTTCGCATTTAGTTTGCATTATTTTGGTAAGACAGATGTGTGTATGGCTTTTTATAGTAGGTGAATTACCCTATCTGTCTTGTAGCCTATATTCATTACCAAAACGGCATTGCTTTAGTGTGTAGGGCACTGTTCATTGTGCTTGTACTGCTTTGTGGAGATAGGCTACAGATTTTACGCCAAACTGTCACTTAAAACGCACTCAATCAATCGTCTCAGAGTCTTTGGATTTGAACTTTATATTTATTGTGGAAGGTGATATAGAGTGATGTAAGCAGAATTCAATATAAAAACAATGGAAGTACCCCCTTAGTCACTCTATCCTTGTGCCATTCTGGAGGTATGTAAGACCACTTGGAGTATCCCAAAAATATATAAAAAAAGTGGTCTAAGGCACTGCATCACAGTCCTGAGGCACCACTACTGCCTCGGGTTCGATCCAAGGCAGTGTCACAGCCGGATGTGACCAGGAGACCCATAGGGCGGCACAGGATTTGCCCAGCAGTGTCCAGGTTAGGGGAGGGTTTGGCTGGGGGAATTTCCTTGGCACATCTCGCTCTAGCAATTTCTTGTGGCAGGCTGGGCGCCTAAAAGCTGACTCTGATCATCAGTTGAACGGTGTTTCCTCCGACACATTGGCGCAGCCTCGACCTTTGTCTCTCCCAAGCCCGTTGGGGAGTTGCAGCGAAGAGACAAGAATGTAACTACCAAGTGGACATCACCAAATTGGTGAGAAAAAAGGGGTAAAAAAATGTAATACTATACAGTATCAGTTAAAGGTTTGGACACATCTACTCATTCAAGGGTTTTTCTTTATTTTTACTATTTTCTACATTGTAGAATAACAGTGAAGACATCAAAACTTTGAAATAACACATATGGAATCATGTAGTAACCAAAAAAGTGCTAAACAAAATATATTTTATATTTGAGATTCTTCAAAGTAGCCACCCTTTGTCTTGATGACAGATTTGCACACTCTTGGCATTCTCTCAACCAGCTTTACCTGGAATGCTTTTCCAACAGACTTGATGGAGTTCCCACATATTCTGAGCACTTGTTGGCTGATTTTCCTTCACTCTGCGGTCCAACTCATTTCAAACCATCTCAATTGGGATAAGGTTAGGTGATTGTGGAGGCCAGGTCATCTGATGCAGCACTCCATCACACTCCTTCTTGGTCAATTAGCCCTTACACAGCCTGGAGGTGTGTTGGGTCATTGTCCTGTTGAAAAGCAAATGATAGTCCCACTAAGTGCAAACCAGATGGGAAGGCGTATCGCTGCAGAATGCTATGGTTAAGTGTGCCTTGAATTCTAAATAAATCCCAGACAGGGTCACCAGCAATGCACCCCCACACCATCACAATTCCTCTTCACGGTGAGAACCACACATTCAGAGATCATCCGTTCACCTACACCTACTCTCACAAAGACACGGCGGATGTAACAAAAAATCTCAAATTTGGACTCTTCAGATCAAAGGACAGATTTCCACCGGTTTAATGTAGATTGTTCATGTTTCTTGGACCAAGCAAGTCACCGCTTCTTATTGGTGTCCTTTAGTAGTGATTTCTTTGCAGCAACTGGACAATGAAGGCCTGATTCATGCATTCTCCTCTGAACAGTTGATGTTGAGATGTGTCTGTTACTTGAACTCTGTGAAGCATTTATTTGGGCTGACATTTTTGAGGCTGGTAACTCTAATGAACTTATCCCCTGCAGCAGAGGTAACTCTGGGTCTTCCTTTCCTGTGACGGTCCTCATGAGAGCCAGTTTCATCATAGCGCTTGATGGTTTTTGCAACTGCACTTGAAGAAACTTTCGAAGTTCTTGAAATGTTCCGAATTGACTGATCTTCATGTCTTAAAGAAATTATGGACTGTCATTTTTCTTTACTTATTTCAACTGTTCTTGTCATAATATGGACTTGGTTTTTACCAAATAGGGCTATCTTCTGTATACCACCTCTACAACAACACAACTGATTGGCTCAAATACAGTAAGAAGGAAATAAATTCCACAAATTAACTTTTAACAAGGCACACCTGTCAATTGAAATGCTTTCTAGGTGACTACCTCATGAAGCTGGTTGAGAGAATGCCAGGAGTGTGCAAAGCTGTCATCAAGGCAAAGGGTGGCTACATTGAAGAATCTCAAATATAAAATGTATTTTGTTTAACCTGTTGAGGATCTTATCCCGATCTTATCCCGGTATTGGGATTCATTGTCATGTGACCATGGCGGGGAATTCAAAACTGCAAGAATAATCATTTCAAATAATCAAATAATCAACTATTTTCCTCCATTTGAAAGATATATCTCCTAAATCTAACCACGCTGTCCGATTTTCAGAGGCTTTACAGAGAATGCATAAAGTTAGGTTATGTTAGGAGAGTACATTGACAATAGCTGTGTGTAATGTTTAGCCATTTCAAAGAAGGGCATCAACAGACAGAAAACTAGCTAGAATTATGCACTTACCTTTGACAATCTGCATCAGATGACACTCATAGAACATTATGTTATACAATACATGCATTTTTAGTTCCATGAAGTTCATATTTATATCCAAAAACAGCATTTACAGTCGCGGTGAAATTCAGAATTTTTTTCGGCTCGAATGCTCCCAGTGAATCCAGCATTACAAATCACGGAATTACTATTCGAAAACATTGGTAATTATAATATTGTCATTCAAAGAATAATATATTATCATCTCGTAATTGCTACCGAATGGCCAGATCTCAAAATAACTTTACTGGGAAATCACATTTTGCAATAAACTGGGTACTATGCTAAGAACAATAAGCTAAGCTATAAGCTAAGCTATACAGTTAGCATCATCTAATATCGATAAATAACATTGTAAATATCCCCTTACCTTTGATTATCTCCATCAGAAGGCAGTGCCAGGGACCCCAGGTCCAGAACAAATGTGGTTTCTTTTGACAAAGTTCATAATTTATGTCCAAATAACACCAAATAGTTAGCGTTCAGTAGGCTCCCACAAAACAAGTTGGTAGGTGTAAAGTCACGCCGAAAAGCTAAAAAAAAACTAGTAAATAATCTATTTACGTTTGTTCAAACATGTCAAACGTTGTTTAGCATTAATCTTTTGGTCCATTTTTAACGTGAAACATCAGTAAACATCAGTAATATTTTCACACAACCTATCAAGTGTCTAGAATAAACGATTATGACAAAGACACTCTTCTCAGATTTATGCGCAGGCGCAAAAAATGAAGTGATGACGTGTCAACTTCCTTGCATTCTAATTTGCTCCCTGTTCATCACAGATGCTTCAAACAACTTTATAAAGATCGTTGACATCTAGTGGAAGCCGTAGGAGTTGCGAACTGAATCCTTTCTCACTATGGTATCTATAAAACAATGACACTAAATAGTACGGTCACAAAATTCACATTTTTTTTAATCTATTTTTCACAGGTTTTTGCCTGCAATATGAGTTTTGTTATACTTACAGACACCATTCAAACTGTTTTAGAAAATTCAGTGTTTTCTATCCAAACCTGAACAATAATATGCATATTCTAGCTTCTGAGTTGGTGTAGGAGGCAGTTAAAAATGGTCACATATTTTTTTCCAAAATTCTCAATACTGCCCCCTAGCCCAAACACTTATTTGGTTACTACATGATTCCATATGTGTTATTTCACAGTTTTGATGTCTTCACTATTATTCTACAATGAAGAAAATAGTAAACAAAGAAAAACCCTTAAATGAGAAAGTGTGTCTAAACTTTTGACTGGTACTGTATATATTTGGTGAAAAAGTTGTTTGAGCCTTACTCCTATTAGCCCATACAAAACCTACAGACAATTTTGTTAAATCAATATTTTCAGGATGTCTCATGGTCTGACAAACACTGCTCAGCTCTGTCACCTTTCACTGCTGATGCGGAAGTGTTACATAGGCGGATTCGGTGGGAAGTTTTACAGCTGCACCATTGAGAGCATCCTGACCAGTTGCACCAACGCTTGGTATGGCAACTACTCGATATCTGACCGTAAGGCGCTACAGAGGGTAGTGCGTATGGCCCAGTACATCCTTGGGGCCAAGCTTCTTGCAATCCAGGACCTATATACATTACTAGGTGGTGTCAGAGGAAGGCCCAAAAAATTGTCAGACTCCAGTCACCCAAGTCATTGACTTTTCTCTCTGCTATCTCACGGCAAGCGGTACCGGAGCGCCAAGTCTAGCTCCAAAAGGCTCTTTAACAGCTTCTACCCCAAGCCACAAGACTGCTGAACAATTAATCAAATGGCCACCCGTACTATTTACATTGACCCCCCCCCCCCCCATTTGTATTTACACTGCTGCTACTCGCTGTTTATTATCTATGCATTGTCCCTTTACCCTTACTTACATGCACAAATTACCTTGGACTAACCTGTACACCCGCACATTGACTCAGTACCGGTACCCCTTGTATATAGCCTCATTATTGTTATTTTATTGTGTAACTTTTTATTCAATTTTTTACTTTAGTTTATTCAGTAAATACTGAACTGCATTGTTGGTTGAAGAATCTCCTGGCTCTGAGAGTATATGGAAGGCTTCTTTATGTGGAAGCAAGTGCTTTACTCTAAATTCCTTTTTTTACCTTGCAAATTCTGAGTAATTTAAATGGAATCAGGGGTAACAGTACGATGAGTAGCATATTGGAGCTCCTTTTCTCTCTTATTCCAGCAACAATTTGTTTGCCATTCTCTTTCGGTTTGCCACAAAGACGCCGACATATCAGAGCTATCACACATATTAAGTCATCCACCACCACCACCCTGCTATTTCAAATCCACTCAGAAGTGAGTTGGGTCGTGCAGCAGCACTTTGCAGGGATTTGTCTCTTTATGACTAGCCATTAGAAACACTGTGTTAGACTAAAGCATCACCTGTCCCTGTCACTATCACTGGCTCCAAAGTGAGGCTGACACTTCCTTGCATGGTGCCTGCTTTGTCGTACTGCTGCCTCTCCACTCTCTGGTGAGGCATAAGGCCTTGCATCTTCAAAGGGGCTGACTAAGTCAACATCTTATGAATTCCAAAGTGCTTTTTCCTTCTATTTTCCATTGGTCCGCCCCCTCCTCCACTCCTCTCTTGACATCCACCCCCAAATCATCCTCCCCTTTATCCTCTATCCTCTACTCCTCCTCCTCCTGGGTCTAAATAGAAAGTGACAACACTTCCTGTTCCCCTACAAAATGTATGACTAATGTTTCATTAATCATGGATTCTTAAAACATTCAAGTCCGCTGGGCTTTCTTTCTATCCTTAAATAATAATAAATGAGCCCAATGCTCCAGAGCATGGAGACACATTGCTTTTTCCATGCCAGTCTTTCTTACAAGTCAAATAATGGCCATTGTTTATGGCACCCCTGCACCAATCACCGCCGTAGTTTAATGTGTTATCTCAATGTCATATCTTGTCTTGCCAATAACTACAGGGATTAAGCAATGCACAGCTCAGGTCTTCTAAGTATTTGAAGGACTAGAGCCACTATTCAATCAAATATGTATTACAGGATTGACTGACTGAATAACAATGGCTATACCAAGGTTATAGCAATGTTATAACAAGGTTATCCCATTATTTATTTTGAAATATATATTTGAATTGTTTTATTTTACCTTTATTTAACTAGGCAAGTCAGTTAAGAACAAATTCTTATTTTCAATGACGGCCTAGGAACAGTGGGTTAACTGCCTGTTCAGGGGCAGAACGACAGATTTGTACCTTGTCAGCTCGGGTATTCAAACTTGCAACCTTTCAGTTACTAGTCCAAAGCTCTAACTACTAGGCTACCCTGCCACCCCCTATGATTGTTATATGTGCGTGAATTTACGTAATATAGCACCATAACTAAATAAATGAAGACATACGTGTGTAAATCCAAGCAACCAAATAACTACAGTAGGTAATACTGTTCCAGAATATGGGGCATTGCACAGAGAGGAAGAAACATTTTAAACCCATATCATCTCAGTCCTGACTTCTCCTCCTCATTCCATCGATACATCATCCCAGGGCATTGTGCTCCAAGAAATGACTTTCAACCCTCTCTGCAAGGTTATAACTGATGGCCTGCCTCGAAGTGGAGGATCAAAAAAGCATTGCCTCATGTCTTATTTTCAGTAAACAAGCAAGTATGGCCTTTCTGTTAACAATGCTCTCACACATCTAGGAGGAAAACGTTGATACATTTCTGTGGTACAAGTAGTATCAGATTGAAAATGTTCCCATGTAATTTCATCTGCTGGAAAAAGATAGCTTTTCGTAGGTGTTTCCTATAATCTAGGTAACATATTAATTTATGGCTGTACTGTATTTGGGAGATGGCACTAAAAATGAAGATCAACTACATTGGCTCAACTGTCTGAAGTCAATGACCTGTGCCCTGATCTTGAGAATTATAGGCCTCAGCAGAGTATGCCAACTTCATAATTAACTGTCCAGAACAGGGTGACTTTAAAGGTTATATTGAAAATGGACGCACTGAATGTGATTGATGCATTGTCCTTTGGTCTACAAAGTTGTCTGCAATCTTTTTATTCTAATAAATGAGGAAACTCAGACTCCTCATCTGATATATTAATAGCCAACCAATACATAATTTGGGTACATTTAATTATTTGTAATCATTTGAAATACTCACAGTATGTAATATTAATATGATGTAAAGAATGATGGGGGTTGGAGAGGGTTCACAGATGTTTGTGTTCAGAAGGTATTTTGTTGCGATACATGAGCTGCCTCACATACCTGTACAGTATCTTGGCCATGCGATGCTCTTGTTCTGCTTTTTCACCTATATTCATTCTAGGATAGACTTCAGTATATATTTCTATTCCACATTTCCCAAGGGATTTCCAAATGACAGCCAATCTGTGGAGACACTGGATGGTGGGAGCTATAAAACGAGTTTGTGGCAGACAGGCAGGCAGCACCGACATGCGCTCCGCTGCAGAAGAGGAGGAATACACAGACTGCTGACTCTCCTTTAAAGGAATGGGAAGACATTAATACTCAGGGAAAACAATGCACCTGTTGACCATTAATTTGTTTCCCTCCTTTTACTGGGGATCAATGCAATTTGCAGAGGGGATCAATCTTATTAGAATCTGGCGCCATTGATTAAGACTTCTTTATCAGCAGCCTATTGCTGTAATGAGAAAATTCCCATTCTATGTTGCAAAAGGGGATTCTACATGCACTAGCCCTGCAATAAAGAAACCCATAGGGCGGGAAGAGAATCCATAAGCAACCTCTGATAAGACAATATGGCCATGATAATTATTGATTTTCTCTCTCTCCCTCTCTCCCTCCCTCTCTTATTGGCTTTTGTTTGAGGTTGTGAAAATCTATTTTTATTCAGTGTACTGTAGGCTCATATGTAAGAAGTAAACAACCTCTGGCACAGTCCAAACAAAAGTTTGATATCAGTCTTCAGAAAAGTATTATAGACTTGGAAAGTTTATATTCTACTATCTTCAGCTGAGCTTGTGGAACATGAATAGAAATTATGGGACAGGAGCCAATCAGCTGGATGCATATGTGCTTGTTGTAAGAAACCACGGGGTCCAATATAAGCCTGTGAACATGAGAGAGAAAGGGGGTGAAAGAAGAGAGAGAGCGAGAGGGCGAGAGAGAAAGAGAGGGAGAGAGGGCATGGGGCACTGACACCTTTTGATGAATGTGGCTCTGCATTTTCCCCTTCCCTCTTCTCCCTGATAGATGTGCCCCGTGTGGCTTCTGAGATCCATCCCCTCATAATAAGAAGCAGATAGTGCATCACATTACATGCCCATTATCGTTATGCATATTGGCAATCGCACAAGCAGCCTCATCAATTGCTCACAAAGCAGCAAACTGTTGGTGGGGGACAAAGTGAGTCATGGATTGTGCATGGAAATGCATGGTTGAGATTAAGTTATACCATTCACAGAGCCCAGCAGTCTGAGCAAACATCGTCAACAGCTTGAGTGACTGTATTATTAGATAGATAACTGTAATGATTGCCAATGTTACCAAGCACCCATGTAATTGGGAATCAATGACTGGTTCAAAAAGCCCTACTCCTACTCCTTTAACAGAATTGATACCTACTTCTGAATAACTTAAGGTTTGAGAAGTTCTCTCCCAGAAACTTGTTAACCAATGTATCTGAAAGGAATCTGTGAAGCATTTGTAAGTGTATAAAGCAGATGTCTTTGGGTGGCAGAACAGGCAGTCATTTCATACTGGGATACGAGAGCTGCAAACAAAGAGTCTGGGATAGGCTAATAGGACCATACACAGCTGTTAACTGGAGTTTAATGATGACCCTCTGAAAGTGTTTCCTGGAAGAGCTCCCCATTTTATGTACCCTGGCTGCATCCACACACAGCTGTTCCTATGAGGAACAAAAGAAGAATAGGTCAGAACAGAAGAACACGCACATCGAGTTCTCGCTCAGTACATAGTTTAATGACTGACTGAGTTGAGTGTTTTTGCATTTAGTTTCAGCTAAAAACTGAACATGCAGCTGTTTTATGTACCCCAAAACACTGTTTGCAACGACTCTTTGCAAAGACATTGATTCATGAAGAAGAGCCTGTAAGATAAGCATTTTTAGAAGCATTTAGTTCCTTGATGATCTGAGGACATGTGACATGAACTACTGAATGACTTAAACTGATCTGGAAATGTGACTAGGCATGATTTGATTCAGCACAGTACAATAATAAGGACTCAGTAGTCTTTCCTGTACTGCTAGAGTACCATAGAGTAAGCCTACAGTGCTGCTACTGTGTAAATCTAATTGAATCAAACTCCTTTCCACGTATAAAAACAATGGCATGGCAATATTTCTTCCCATCTAAATGGCACTTAATTATATTTTTGGTGTAAATGTTTTCCCCTTTCCCGTTTTCCGCACTCTGGCTCACTCAGAATTCCTTAATGTCACTCTGATAATTGGAAAAGCAGGGGCATGTCAGCTTGTGAGCATTCAAGGAGGACGTCAGAAGACCAAATTAAGAGAAAGTTGCCTCGACAAATGAAATATTAACACTCTCTTCCAAAGTCAGGCTTTTTATTTTTTTTCCATAATCATGAGCGCATTACTACAATGCAAACAAGATTTATATATTGTGAACGACAGAGAATCACCCAGGGAGAAAACGAAAGCTTTCATACATGGAATGCATTAAGTGCTAGTGAATGAATTATGAAAATCGTCCCAGAACCAATATTTAAACATCGTCACTGCTACAAAGTAAATTGAAATGTATACAGTGCTGTGAGGCACACATTGAAAATGGAGTTTGCATATTAATAACATTTTCTCAAGATTGTGCTGCATATATTATCCAGTAAATTACCCCCCTTTTGTTTTCTAGAAGACTGTTGATTTGTTTGGACCAATCTCATCTCTGTCCATAGGCCATCCAAATCACCATAACTGGGGTGCCAGATCTGCATTCATTATTTAATGTCTTCTATCGAGTAGGACTCTTTTTACCAGACCTTCAATATGAGTCAATGGTAATACACTCAGTGGACAAACAAGAAACTTGTAGAATTACTGTATTCATCAAGCAAGCAAGCAAATAAACAAACAAGCAAATATACAAACAAACACACAAAAAACAGACTTATAGATGTACTGGCCCAACAAGATATGCTCCTGACTGTCTCTGAGGTAAACAGAAAGGAACAACATGTAGTTTAATCTCTAGGGATGATATAGTGTCCTAGGCTAAAAATAGTGAGGCTTTGTTGACATTGACCTGTTGTATTAATAATGGAAGTTGTTGTTGACAGGTCAATACCATTAGGCCTCTTAAATTTGTATAGTGCTCCTCCTCTCTGCCAGAACAACTCACAGGTGATACATCCATCAAGGGAATGGAATCCCTTTACTACAAGTTATTTTCTTTTACAATGAGAAAATGGGGGCCTACACTAGAAAGGTGCCATAATCTCCTTTGCTCTCTTTGATGTAGTCGTGGCCAAAAGTTTTGAAAATGACACAAATATTAATTTCCACAAAGTTTGCTGCCTCAGTGTCTTTAGATATTTTTGTCAGATATTACTATGGAATACTGAAGTATAATTACAAGCATTTCATAAGTGTCAATTACATGAAGTTGATGCAAAGAGTCAATATTTGCAGTTTTGACCATTCTTTTTCAAGACCTCTGCAATCTGCCCTGGCATGCTGTCAATTAACTTCTGGGCCACATCCTGACTGATGGCAGCCCATTCTTGCATAATCAATGCTTGGAGTTTGTCAGAATTTGTGGGGTTTTGTTTGTCCACCCGCATCTTGAGGATTCACCACAAGTTCTCAATGGGATTAAGGTCTGGGGAGTTTCCTAGCCATGGACCCAAAATATCAATGTTTTGTTCCCCGAGCCACTTAGTTATGGCTTTTGCCTTATGGCAAGGTGCTCCATCATGCTGGAAAAGGCATTGTTCGTCACCAAACTGTTCCTGGATGGTTGGGAGAAGTTGCTCTCTGAGGATGTGTTGGTACCTGTCACGTCCTGACCAGTAAAGGGGATATTTGTTATTGTAGTTTGGTCAGGACGTGTCAGGGGGGTGTTTGTTTATAATGTTTTGGGGTTGGTGTTTCGGGGAATGGTGACAGTACCATTCTTTATTCATGGCTGTGTTCTTAGGCAAAATTGTGAGTGAGCCCACTCCCTTGGCTGAGAAGCAACCCCACACATGAATTGTCTCAGGATGCTTTACTGTTGGCATGACACAGGACTGATGGTAACGCTCACCTTGTCTTCTCCGGACAAGCTTTTTTCCGGGTGCTCCAAACAATCGGAAAGGGGATTCATCAGAGAAAATGACTTTACCCAGTCCTCAGCAGCCCAATCCCTGTATCATTTGCAGACTATCAGTCTGTCTCTGATGTTTTTCCTGGAGAGAAGTGGATTCTTTGCTTCCCTTCTTGACACCAGGCCATCCTCCAAAAGTCTTCGCCTCACTGTGCGTGCAGATGCACTCACACCTGCCTGCTGTCATTCCTGAGCAATGGTTGATTTAGGTGCTCTGTACTGGTGGTGCCCCGATCCCGCAGCTGAATCCACTTTAGGAGACGGTCCTGGCATTTGCTGGACTTTCTTGGGCGCCCTGAAGCCTTCTTCACAACAATTGAACAGCTCTCCTTGAAGTTCTTGATGATCCGATAAATGGTTGATTTAGGTGCAATCTTACTGGCAGCAATATCCTTGCCGGTGAAGCCTTTTTTGAGCAAAGCAATGATGATGACACATGTTTCCTTGCAGGTAACCATGGTTGACAGAGGAAGAACAATGATTCCAAGCACCACCCTCCTTTTGAAGCTTCCAGTCTGTTATTCAAACTCAATCAGCATGAGAGAGTGATCTCCAGCCTTGTCCTCGTCAACACTCACACCTGTGTTAACGAGAGAATCACTGACATTATGTCAGCTGGTCCTTTTGTGGCAGGGCTGAAATGCAGTGGATATGTTTTTTGGGGATTCAGTTAATTTGCATGGCAAAGAGGGACTTTGCAATTAATTGATCACTCCTCATAACATTTTGGAGTATATGCAAATTGCCTTCATACAAACTGAGGCAGCAGACTTTGTGAAAATTAATATTTGTGTCATTCTCAACTTTTGGCCACAACTGTACATACTGTACAGTACAGTACATCCCAGACCGTGTCATCCTATGCCCTGAAGTATGTCCCCTTCTAATGAATGCCATACATTCTTGCTTTATAACGCATTAAACTTCTTAACCTGTTGGGGATAGGGGGCAGTATTTGCACGGCCGGATAAAAACGTACCCGATTTAATCTGGTTACTACTCCTGCCCAGTAACTAGAATATGCATATAATTATTGGCTTTGGATAGAAAACACCCCAAAGTTTCTAAAACTGTTTGAATGGTGTCTGTGAGTATAACAGAACTCATATGGCAGGCAAAAACCTGAGAAGATTCCTTACAGGAAGTGGCCTGTCTGACCATTCCTTGAGCTTCTTGACTCTGTTTATTGAAGACTGAGGATATTTGCTGTAACGTGACACTTCCTACGGCTCCCATAGGCTCTCAGAAGGCGGGAAAAAGCTGAATGATGTAATTCCAGCCCCAGGCTGAAACACATTAGCGCTTTTGGCAAGTGCTCTATCAGAGGACAATGGGCTGAGGCGCGTGCACGAGTCGACCCCATGTTTTTATTTTCTATCGTTGTTGAACCTAAACACAGATTCCCGGTCGGAATATTATCGCTTTTTTACGAGAAAAATGGCATAAAAATTGATTTTAAACAGCGGTTGACATGCTTCGAAGTACGGTAATGGAATATTTAGAAATTTTTTGACACGAAACGCGTCGTGCTCGTCACCCTTATTTACCCTTTCGGATAGTGTCTTGAACGCACGAACAAAACGCCGCTATTTGGATATAACAATGGATTATTTGGGACCAAACCAACATTTGTTATTGAAGTAGAAGTCCTGGGAGTGCATTCTGACGAAGAACAGCAAAGGTAATAACATTTTTCTTATAGTAAATCTGACTTTGGTGAGTGCTAAACTTGCTGGGTGTCTAAATAGCTAGCCCTGTGATGCCGGGCTATCTACTTAGAATATTGCAAAATGTGCTTTCACCGAAAAGCTATTTTAAAATCGGACATGGCGAGTGCATATAGGAGTTCTGTATCTATAATTCTTAAAATAATTGTTATGTTTTTTGTGAACGTTTATCGTGAGTAATTTAGTCAATTCACCGGAAGTGTTCGGTGGGAATGCTAGTCACATGCTAGTCACCTGCTAATGTAAAAAGCTGGTTTTTGATATAAATATGAACTTGATTGAATAGACATGCATGTATTGTATAACATAATGTCCTAAGATTGTCATCTGATGAAGATCATCAAAGGTTAGTGCTGCATTTAGCTGTGGTTTGGGTTTATGTGACATTATATGCTAGCTTGAAAAATGGGTGTCTGATTATTTCTGGCTGGGTACTCTGCTGACATAATCTAATGTTTTGCTTTCGTTGTAAAGCCTTTTTGAAATCGGACAGTGTGTTTAGATTAACGAGAGTCTTGTCTTTAAAATGGTGTAAAATAGTCATGTTTGAGAAATTGAAGTACATTTACATTTAAGTCATTTAGCAGACGCTCTTATCCAGAGCGACTTACAAATTAAGTAATAGCATTTCTAAGGTATTTGAATAACGTGCCACGGGATTCAACTGGCTGTTGAGTAGGTGGGACGCTTGCCCAGAGAGGTTAAGGCTACGGGGCAGTATCCTGAATTTCCGGATGACTGACGTGCCCAAAGTAAACTGCCTGTTGCTCAGGCCCAGAAGCTAGGATATGCATATTATTGGTAGCATTGGATAGAAAACACTCTGAAGTTTCTACAACTGTTAAAATAATGTCTGTGCCTATAACATAACTAATATAGCAGGTAAAAACCCAATGAAAATCCAGCCGGATTTTTTGGGGGGAGGTCACAGGCCTTTTCAATGCAAGCCTATGGGATATACAAAAAAATTGCTCCCAGATTGCAGTTCCTATGGCTTCCACTAGATGTCAACAGTCTTTATACTGGGTTGTAGGCTTGTTTCTTGAAAAACGAACAAGTAGTTGTAGTTTATCCAAGGTGTTCTCATCAGGAAAGGTAGGCTTTTGGCTCCTGTGAATGAGGGTGCGCTCTTCGTTATTTTCCTTTTCTATTGAACACCGTTCTTTCTGTCTAAAATATTATCATTTATTTACATATTAGGGTACCTGAGGATTGATTAGAAACATTGTTTCACTTGTTTGGACGAAGTTTACCGGTAGCTTTTTGGATTCCTTTGTATGCATGTTGAAGGAATGGATTACTGAAATCAATGGCGCCAACTAAACGGACTTTTTTGGATATAAAGAAGAACTTTATCGAACAAAACGAACATTCATTGCGTAGCTGGGACCCTTGGGGTTGCAAACATAGGAAGATCTTCAAAGGTAAGTGATTTATTGTATTGCTATTTGTGATTTTTGTGAAGCCGGAATTGGTTGAAAAAGTATTTTGATGTGGGGGCGCTGTCCTCAGATAATCACATGGTATGCTTTCGCCGTGAAGCCTTTTTGAAATCTGACAACGCAGTTGGATTATCAAGAAGTTAAGCTTTTAGATGATATAAGACACTTACTTGTATGTTCATGAATGTTTAATATTACAATTTTGTCATTTGAATTTGGCACGCTCCAATTTCACCGGATGATGACGATGTTGATCCCACTAGCGGGATCTGATCCCTAAGTTAACAAGGACCCCTGTCCCAACTGGCATCTGGTCAAATTAGTCACCATCCCAATCTGTGAGATGACGTCCATGATATTAATATGAGAGGACAGATCCCAATTGTACGCAGTATCGATTCAATTCAGAGAGAGAATCATTTGCCACCATTTTATTGCAGGATGGATACTGATGTGGAAGGTACAGTTGAAGTTGGTCGTTTAAATACATCTTAGCCAAATACGCCAGTCCCTCCTGCAGCAAAGCACCCCCACAGCATGATGCTGCCACCCCCGTGCTTCATGGTTTGGATGGAGTTCTTCGGCTTGCAAGCCCCCCCCTTTTTCCTCCAAACATAACGATGATCATTATGGCCAAACAGTTCTATTTTTGTTTCATCAGACCAGAGGACATTTCTCCAAAAAAGTACGATCTTTGTCCACATGTGCTGTTGCAAACTGTAGTCTGTTTTTTTATGGCGGGTTTTGGAGCATTGGCTTCTTCCTTGCTGAGCGGCCTTTCAGGTTATGTTGATATAGGACTCATTTTACTGTGGATATAGATACTTTTGTACCTGTTTCCTCCAGCGTTTTCACAAGGTCCTTTGCTGTTGTGCTGGGATTGATTTGCACTTTTCGCACCAAAGTACGTTCATCTCTAGGAGACAGAACGCGTCTCCTTCCTGAGCGGTATGACAGCTGCGTGGTCCCATGGTGTTTATACTTGCGTTCTATTGTTTGTACAGACAAACGTGGTACCTCCAGGCATTTGGAAATTCCTCCCAAGGATGAACCAGACTTGTGGAGGTCTACAATTTATTTGCGGAGGTCTTGGCTGATTTATTTTAGTTTTCCCATGATGTCAAGCGAAGAGGCACTGAGTTTGAAGGTAGGCCTTGAAATACATCCACAGTTACACCTCCAATTGACTCAAATTATGTCAATTATCCCATCAGAAGCTTCTAAAGCCATGACATAATTTTCTGTAATTTACCAAGATGTTTAAAGGCACAGTCAACTTGGTGTATGTAAACTTCTGACCCACTGGAATTGTGATAGAATAAATTGTAAGTTAAATAATCTGTCTGTTAACAATTGTTGGAAAAATGACTTGTGACATGCACAAAGTAGATGTCCTAACTGACTTGCCAAAACTATAGTTCGTTATCAAGAAATTTGTGGAGTGGTGGAAAAACGAGTCTAAATGACTCCAATCTAAGTGTATGTAAACTTTTGACTTCAAATGTACATTAATTAAGTCAAAGGTTTCAGGGAACTTTTTAATTATCTCGAGAGTATTTATTCTGTCTTTCTTCTTCACTACATGTCCAAGTAAAGCATTTAAAAGTCAGATATTAAGCTTTTGCTCCATCCATTCCACTCAAAAAAGGACACTCTAAGATGATGACATTGAAATATAGCCCATGTTTAAATTGGTGGTGTGAAAATAGCAAGACTGGTTGGCCTCTGAGTACACCAAACATTAGGAAAACCTTCCTACTATTGAGTTGCTACAAGGTGTTGAAAGTGTTCCACAGGGATGCTAGCCCATGTTGTCTCCAATGCTTGCTACAGTTGTGTCTAGTTGGCTGGATGTCCTTGGGTGGGCAACCATTCTTGACACACATAGGAAACTGTTGAGCGTGAAAAAGCCAGCAGTGTAGCTGTTCTTGACACAAACTGGTTTGCCTGGCACTTACTACCATACTGTCACGCCCTGGCCATAGAGAGGGTTTTATTCTCTATTTTGGTTAGGCCAGGTTGTGACTAGGGTGGGCATTCTATGTCCTTTTCTCTATGTTTTGTGTATTTCTTTGTTTGGCCGGGTATGGTTCTCAATCAGGGACAGCTGTATATCGTTGTCTCTGATTAGGAGCCATACTTAGGCAGCCTGTTTTGCTTTGGGTTTTGTGGGTGGATACTTTCTGTTTAGTTCATGTTCCTGACAGAACTGTTTAGCTGTCGTTCGTTTTCTTGTTTTGTTGAAAGTGTTCTATTAAAAGTTATTGATGAGCACTCACCACGCTGCGCCTTGGTCTACTCCTTTCGATGGCCGTTACAGAACCACCCACCAAAAGACGACCAAGCAGCGTGGATTGGAGCACTGGGGAGAAGGATGGACTTGGAAGTCGGAATGTCGATTCTGGGAGGACAAGTTAAGGGAGCTACAGGAGCCTAAGAGGCAGCCCCCAAAAATGTTTTTTTTTTGTTGGGGGGGGGGCACATGGGGAGTTGGGGTAAGTCAGGTTGGAGACCTGAGCCAACTCCCCGTGCTTATTATGGGGAGCGACGGATCAAGCAGGCACCCTGTTATGCTGAGTTACGCACTGTGTCACCAGTGCGCAGCTATAGCCCGGTGCGGTCGATACGGGCTCCTCAGCATTGCCGTGCTAGAGTTGGCACTCAGCCAGGGAGAAGTGCGCCGGCGCAGCACATCTGGTCACTAGTGCGTCTCCTAGGTCCAGCCTACCCTGCGCCTGCTCTATGCACGGCAGCCATCATTCCCCAGCACAGCCCAGTTCGCCCTGTGCCAGCGCTCCGCCCATGCCGGGCTATAGTGACCCTCCAGCCAGCCCTAAGCTCCAGATCTCCGGTACTCCTCCATAGCCCAGTACGTCCTGTTCCTGCTCCTCGCACTAGCCCTGTGGTGCATGTTACTAGTCTGGCGCCTCCAAAGCCAGTCCCACGCATCAGGCCTCCAGTGCACCTGCCCAGTCCAGTACGTCCTGTTCCTGCTCCTCGCACTAGCCCTGAGGTGCGTGTTACCAGTCTGGCACCTCCAAAGCCAGTCCCACGCATCAGGCCTCCAGTACGCATTCCCTGTCCGGAGCTGCCAGAGTCGCCCGCCTGTCCGGAGCTGCCAGAGTCGCCCGCCTGTCCGGAGCTGCCAGAGTCGCCCGCCTGTCCGGAGCTGCCAGAGTCGCCCGCCTGTCCGGAGCTGCCAGAGTCGCCCGCCTGTCCGGAGCTGCCAGAGTCGCCCGCCTGTCCGGAGCTGCCAGAGGCCCGCCTGTCCGGGGCCCGCTGCGAGGGTCCCCAGTCCGGGGTCAGCGGCGAGGGTCCCCACTACAGAGGGGCCACCTAAGTGGGCAAAGCCGAAGGTGGAGAGGGGTCCACATCCCGCACCAGAGCCGCCGCCGTAAGGAAGGTCCACCCGGACCCTCCCCTTTAGAGTCAGGTTTTGCGGCCGGAGTCCGCACCTTTGGGGGGGAGGGTACTGTCACGCCCTGGCCATAGAGAGGGTTTTATTCTCTATTTTGGTTAGGCCAGGGTGTAACTAGGGTGGGCATTCTATGTCCTTTTTTAAATGTTTTGTGTATTTCTTTGATTGGCCGGGTATGGTTCTCAATCAGGGACAGCTGTATATCGTTGTCTCTGATTGGGAGCCATACTTAGGCAGCCTGTTTTCCTTTGGGTTTTATGGGTGGTTACTTTCTGTTTAGTTCATGTTCCTGACAGAACTGTTTAGATGTCGTTCGTTTTCTTGTTTTGTTGAAAGTATTCTATTAAAAGTTAATGATGAGCACTCACCACGCTGCGCCTTGGTCTACTCCTTTCGACGGCCGTTACACATACCCCATTCAAAGGCAGTTAAATCTTGTGTCTTGCCCATTCACCCTCACATACAAAATCCATGTCTCAATTGTCTCAAGACTTAAAAATCCTTCTTTAAGCTGTCTCCTCCCCTTCATCTACACTGACTGAAGTGACATCAATAAGGGATCATAGCTTTCACCTGGTCAGTCTATGTCATTGAAAGAGCAGATTTTCCTAATGTCTTGTACACTCAGTGTAGAAGGAGCACAGAGGGACACAATTCAAACATACTGCATATCATACAATAAGATGTTTTAACATTTCTCTCTCCTGCAAAATAATCATAATTGAAAATGCATTAGGCCAATTTTTCTCCTGTATCTTACTGTATTCAATACTGATTGACCAATTGTTCAAACATTTAATGACTGAGGAAATAAGCAAAACAAACAGACAGTATTGCACATGCTCCTGTAGAAACTGCCACAGCTAGTACTGGTAGTGTGTCTAATGTACAAGGTAATTCCAGTGATTTAAATTGCTCACAGAAAGGGAATGGGAGGGATATCAAAACATCTAATCCTGGCCTTATATCCCAAGCACAGTGACCCGCGAAGCCTGCGGCATTAACTTATCGAGTGAGGCATGAGTCAGAATCCGATAATAACCCTCCTTCCCTCTTCACCCCCTCAGCCCCACCCTCTGTGAAGAGAGAGGAAGGCCAACACCGCTGACTTCGCCACTGCATCTTCATACCTCAAGCTCATCTCCATACCAGGAGAGGACTTACAGTAGTACTTTTCTTCTTCTTGTATGGGTCTGTTATTTTTTTGTGAAAACAAAATGTGACAAAAGTTATAACATGGTTAAAAAGGCTTCAAGGGATTAGAAAGTTGAAATATTTTTTAAATGTGTTTATTAGATAAAGTACTGTATAAGATAACTGCAGTATTCTTCATATTTTCTTCCAAAGTTTGTTTTGGATCATGTAAAAACTGCACCAATATAAACTGTTACAGCTTTAAGTACTATTAAGGGCACTAATATTTCCTATATTCTCAGATTTACAAAATGGTGCTAAGCAATGTAAATCCTTTGTACACTTGAGTTGCCAGTTTGAGTCTATGATGAAGATTGGGCTCCCTCAAATTATTTGCATTTTCAGCCATAGCTGAACTTGGAGCCTGATTTGTCTTTTAAATGTAAAATCGTTGATCCCATGGTGCACATTTGGTGAATAATGCTATGCAGCATATTTTTGCATAACAGATATATATGTCTCTTTTCAATACCTTGACAGTCCCACTAATTATTTTATAGGCAATTTTCACCATATGGCTCCATCCAAAATGATTACAGCTGCACATTTGTTTTATTGCATAGTAAAAAAAACTTGTTTCTACTTTAGGAGCATGAGACTCACGTTGCTAGGTGACTCAGATTTGAATCAGATCTCATTGCTCATAAGTCCATATTTATTTTGACATTTCCAGTGCAGCAGGAAAGTATTATGAAACATATGAATGTTCTTATTATCAAATCAATGTACCAAAAATATATACGTTATTATTGATATCATACCATGGGTTTATTAACACTAATGTGTGTGTTTCCCTGATTTTTGTGTGTATCCTATGCAATAATAATACGGTATGAGAATCTATACAGTCAGGGTGCCAATCAAAACATAAAGGCAATGCCTACAGGCTTCTTTTATCTGACACATTGCTCCACATTATGATTGACGTGATGGAAAGTCTGCCTCCAAGACATGGGAAAATGTGTTTTTTGGGGGGGGGGAGTGGTGGTTGCGGGGCACTGGGGGAGCTGGGTGTTTGCTTCTCCTGCTCTAGCCAACAGAATGACAACAAGCCTAGGGCCCGGGCCCTGACAATGATAGCATTGTGCTCCGTCTGGCTTCCAGCATGGGACTGTGGGCTCTGCCAATTAGGTCAGGGCTGATAGAAAGTTGCTTCATCTATCGCGATTAGCCAGCCAGGCTAGTCAAGCAAGCCGCCAGTGGCTGGACCAAACAACAGAGACCCCTTGTGTAGCTGCAGTCACTCTCACACATTTTTCAAGCCTCATCTATTCTTTGTCTGCACATCTCTGTCTGCCAATTAGGCTACTTACAATGTAGCAGTGCCAGAACTGTAAGGTTATACGCAATGTTGAGGTGTGTTGGACAATCTAGCAGGTCAAGGCTACAATCACAAATACCAAGTAAGGAAGGCTATTATTGCACATACAGTACTTCAACTAGGGTATGTCTTTCATTGAAAATACAATATAAACTGTAACTTGCTCAGTCTACTCTATGACCTTGAAACTGAATTGGAGGTTGTAATGCTGTAAATTCATCTTAGCACCTTTACTCTTCAGTGATATCAGTACAGTTGTTTGATAAGGTTATTAATATAATTTCACAATAAAAAAATTGTATAATAGGTTGACCTGAATTACTGACTGCAAATCCTTAAATACACCCCCTTCCCTTCCCATTTTAATTAACCATGGCTTAGAGAGACATGGGAAGTCACTCTTTAAATAACTGGCAGCTGCTTTAAATGAGAATTAGATTAATTTTCTGCTTAGTGCAATCATGGTGATTAGAACTGATTAGTTCTAGGAAGAATTCATCATTTCCTAAGGATTTAATGCAGTACAATATCAGGTGCCACTATTTACTCGGCTGAATTGAAATGGACTGGATTTAAATAGTGTTGGCATTTTTAGACTTAGCCCCGAATAATCCTGTATTATTTTATTAGTAATAAATTGTATTTTTGCCAACTTCCAGAATCAAAATTGAATTAGAGTCCATATTTCTTACATGGTCAAGAAAGGAAAACCAGCTGTCCTTATAAAATAGTGTCACGTCCCGACCAGTATAAGGGGTTATTTGTATTTGTAGTTTGGTCAGGATGTGGCAGGGGTGTGTTTGTTTTGTGTTGTCAGGGTTTTTGGGTTGTGTTCTATGTTTTGTATTTCTATGTTCTATTTTCTATTTTTTCTATTTCTATGTCTAGTTTATTGTTTTGACCTTCAATTCGAGGCAGCTGTTCCTCGTTGCCTCTAATTGAAGGTCCTATTTAGTAGGGGTGTTTTTCTATGGGTTTTGTGGGTAGTTGTTTCGTGTATAGCTGTATGCCTTACAGGACTGTTTGTCGTCGTTGTTTTTGTTTACTTGTGTTTTGGTTTTCCTTCTTTCTGCTAAATAAAAAGATGAGTATACACATTCCCGCTGCGTTTTGGTCCAATCCCTACGACACCCGTGACAAATAGACTCGACCAGGTGCATGTATTATTTTATTTTACAGTGTAAAGGAGTAAAACCGAACAGTGCGTTCTATTAACTGTACTGTGGATAATTTCTCGAAAGTTATTAAACCACAGACAATACAAATCCGCTGATAATGAACTCTGTGAATCATGTGGTTGGTTGCGTGGGGCATCTGCGTGCATCCGTCTTATCATGTGTATAGAGGAAGAAAATGAAGAGGCGAGTCCGGGATGCTGTTCTTCTAGGTAGAGTTCCTCTGTCCAGTGTCTGTGTTCTATTGCACATCTTAATCTTTTATTTTTATTGGCCAGTCTGAGATATGGCTTTTTCTTTGCAACTGGGAGTTGCCTCTTCACTGTTGACGTTGAGACTGGTGTTTTGCGGGTACTATTTAATGGAGCTGCCAGTTGAGAACTTGTGAGGCGTCTGTTTCTCAAACTAGACACTCTAATGTACTTGTCCTCTTGCTCAGTTGTGCACCGGGGCCTCCCACTCCTCTTTCTATTCTGGTTAGAGCCAGTTTGCGCAGTTCTGTGAAGGGAGCAGTACACAGCCTTGTACAAGATCTTCAGTTTCTTGGCAATTTCTCGCATTGAATAGCCTTCATTTCTCAGAACAAGAATAGACTGAGTTTCAGGAGAAAGTTCTTTGTTTCTAGCAACTTTGAGCCTGTAATCGAACCCACAAATACTGATGCTCTAGATACTCTACTAGTCTCAAGAAGGCCAGTTTTATTGCTTCTTTAATCAGTACAACAGTTTTCCGCTGTGCTAACATAATTGCAAAACGGTTTTCTAATGATCAATTAGCCATTTAAAATTATAAACTTGGATTAGCTAACACAACGTGCCATTGGAACACAGGAATGATGGTTGCTGACAATGGGCCTCTGTACGCCTATGTAGATATTCCATAAAATATCTGCCGCTTCCAGCTACAATAGTCATTTACAACATTAACAATGTCTACACTGTATTTCGGATCAATTTGATGTTATTTTAATGGACAAAAAAATTACTTTTCTTTCAAAAACAAGGACATTTCTAAGTGACCCCAAACTTTTGAACGGTAGTGTACATTTAGCAATTCAATATGGAAATTAAGAAAGTGGAATACTGAACATTGCATGCATACCATTATCTTGAATCTTAATCAGAAGGACAAATAAACAAGACATGCATTATATAATTGGAAAACAAAGATTACAACTATGAATATACTTTCTACACCAAGCCTGTTTCTGAGGAAAACAACACCCACATAGACAGTGTATATTTCCAGTTTCAACCAATCAATAATTAGCTGGGAGGGATGTATCTATTGTATCAGAGGCCCCATGGAGACTACTTTGATCTGCTGTGTATTGAGTGATTACGCTCAGAATTAATCGTATGCACACAGAAATGCCACGGAGGAGAAAGAGGACGATGAAATGAAATGGAGATAATGATGCATATTTTTCTGTGGCTGCTTGTGCTTTTATACAGTAGATACTGAAAACAATTATGAATCGGGGTGAGTTAAACACTCTGGGTCACTGACGATCAAGTGCATTCCAAACCAAGTAAAAACTCCAGCAACAACCTCTAAGAAAGAGCAGATGATCCGAGTGCTGAATAAAGCTGAAAGTAGAGGGAAAAGATGTTGTATTATCTGAGGATTGTTTAGTCTTCAGGAATACTGAAACAAAATAGCCTGTGGATGGAAAATGTTAGCTAAAACGCATTAAATGTTCATTAATAACTAAACAGAAACTCCACCCCAATTTTTGGGGGGTATTTTGTTCATTAGTCGATGGTTGACATAGTCCCAACATGTTTTGATTCTCACAAAGTCTTCAGGATATGTAACTTTTTGTAAATATAGAAAACCATCACCATATGATGCATTTAGCATCTATTAATGATGTGTTTTGTATCATATGATGCAAAATGCATCATATGGGGTTGTTTTCTCTATTTTGAAAGTTACATATCTTGAAAACTTGATTGCTGACAAGCAAAATGTATTGGGACTACAGTATTTGTCTTTGCTTTGCTGCAGTGTAAATCCAGCAGAGCATGAAAGCCCCCAAGCATGTGGGGATGAGCGCATGCTTAGTGGTGCCTCATTTAATGAGTTACATGGATCCTATGCTCCATACTGTAACCAAATGGGGGAGCATGCCTCAGAATAGATGTAATAAAGCATACATGAATGTTCCATTTATGACATGATATAGTACACTGTCTTTGTAGTTCTTTCCAAATGTCTTATAACCTGGGCATCAATGGACAGAACCATTTCATTGTTATTTAGGTCACACGGTCCGTTGATCACCAAGCATATGATTTAGGGAAGTGCAGAATAAGAGCAGCTAGGATGTGTGTCACTGTGACTCTATATCAAAGGGACCCAATATTCTGGGGAGAGAGATTTGCACTCATGTACTCTACTGTATTGATTTTTGCTAATACTATAGCTGGCTATTGATATTCCCACCGGTGGAGCATATAGGACACCCTGCATTTGGTAAAATGAAGGCAGATCTGCCTGAGTAGAAAGAATGTCCAGTCTGTGATATTGAGCTTGGTCTCTGAGGGTTACGACTGTGTGTGTGAGTGTTTGTGTCTGTTTGCCCCTCCATACACATGCATTCATGTGTGAAGAGGCTGGAGAGATTCATGGCTTAGTGGTATTAGTTAGGAGGCTGTGATTGAAGATGGAGCCTCAATAATGAAGAAAAGTGTTTATGAACAAATACAGGAGGCTGAGGTAAAAACTCAGACTTTGAATAATTTTCTTCTTTTTTTTGCCTTTCAGATTTAGTATGCACAGTAATTTGGGTCCAATTTGACTCTTTAATTTCCTGTGCCCTTTTTAGTTACCAATCTGTCTCAGCAGCTCGTCCAGTGGTGTGCCATTAGCACTTTCTCCCAGAGGTGGCGGTGTGAAATCAGCCGGAACATTCACCTGTGAAGCTGTGAAATCAATAAAAGGATTCAGTGCCTGGCTCGGCAGTTTGCGTAGAGAAACGAGGGTACAAACAACAAACTTTCAAAGACAAATGTGCAAGGCTGTGTTTAGTTCAATTTAGCGTAATTCTCTGTTTTCTCATTCTGATTCTAGAAGTCCCCTGACCAGTGACAGTATTCTGGGTAACCTGGTCAGCCTGTAAACAATTATAGATCTCCCTCCATCCACTATGGATATTTCATCCATTCTAGTGATCTGGTCGTGTGGTGCCAGGACAACAGCCTCTCCTTAAACGTGATCAAGACAAAGGAGATGATTGTGGACTACTGGAAAAGGAGGACCGAGCATGCCCCCATTCTCATCGACAGGGCTGTAGTGGAATGGGTTTAAAGTTTCATGTTCACATCACCAACAAACCAGCATGGTCCAAACACACTAAGACAGTCGTGAAGAGGGCACTACAAAGCCTATTCCCCACCTCAGGAGACTGAAAAGATTTGGCATGGGTCCTCAGATCCTCAAAAGGTTCTACAGCTGCACCACCGAGAGCATTCTGACTGGTTGCATCACTTCCTGGTATGGCAACTGCTTGGCCTCTGACCGCAAGGCACTAAAGAGAGTAGTGCGTACGGCCCAGTACATCACTGGGGCCGAGTTTCCTGCCATCCAGGACCTCTATACCAGGCGGTGTCAGTGGAAGGCCCTAAAAATTGTCAAAGACTCCAGCCACCCTAGTCATAGACTGTTCTCTCTGCTACCGCACGGCAAGCGGTACCGGAGCGCTATTGGATTTCTGTCTCTGCTGCTCCTTTTCTTCTGAAAGTTAGTGAGCCAGATGTATTATGCCCTCTTAACAGCTCTCCAACCATCGCTCTCTCAACCATCGCTTTCTCCTACCATCCCTTTCTCCTACCATCGTTCTCTCCTACAATCCCTCTCTCATACCATCCCTCTCTCCTACCATCCCTCTCTCCTACCATCCCTCTCTTCTACCATCCCTCTCTTCTACCATCCCTCTCTTCTACCATCCTTCTCTCCTACCATCCCTCTCTCCTACCATCCCTCTCTTCTACCATCCTTCTCCACTACAATCCCTCTCTCCTACCATCCCTCTCTCCTACCATCCCTCTCTCCTACCATCCCTCTCTCCTACCATCCCTCTCTCCTACCATCCCTGTCTCCTACCATCCCTCTCTCCTACCATCCCTCTCTCCTACCATCCCTCTCTCCTACCATCCCTCTCTCCTACCATCCCCCTCTTCTACCATCCTTCTCTCCTACCATCCCTCTCTCCTACCATCCCTCTCTTCTACCATCCCTCTCTCCTACCATCCCTCTCTCCTACCATCCATCTCTCTTACCATAAATGTATCCTACCATCCCTTTCTCCTACCATCCCTCTCTCTTACTATCCTTCTCTCCTACCATCCCTCTCTCTTACCATAAATGTATCCTACCATCCCTTTCTCTTACCATCCCTCTCTCTTACCATCCCTCTCTCTTACCATCGTTCTCTCCTACAATCCCTCTCTCATACCATCCCTCTCTCCTACCATCCCTCTCTCTTACATCCCTTTCTCCTACCATCCCTCTCTCCTACCATCCTTCTCTCCTACCATCCCTCTCTCCTACCATCCCTCTCTCCTACCATCCATCTCTCTTACCATAAATGCATCCTACCATCCCTTTCTCCTACCATCCCTCTCTCTTACTATCCTTCTCTCCTATCATCCCTCTCTCTTACCATCCCTTTCTCCTACCATCCCTCTCTCCTACCATCCCTCTCTCTTACATCCCTTTCTCCTACCATCCCTCTCTCCTACCCATACCCACCCCCTCTACTCCCTCCCTCCTACTCTCTCCCTCTCTCAGTTTCAGTGACATGGCCTCTTACATGAGCAGAATGCCAGTGTGTTCTGTGCCAACTGGGCTAGCTCTGGGGACACGGTGAGCAACCCTTTATCTCCTAGAAACAGACACGTCCCATCGCCTCCTCAGGGGGCTGCTGTGGGAACGGAGGGAGGGTGAAAACAAGGAGGGGGCCAGCAGGTTCTCCTCTAATCCAAACCAAGAGTCTGACAAAAAAAACTGCAGACACACACACAAATGCACATACACAAATAAACGAAGGCATGCACACACTTACATGCAGGATTACACAAGGGCACGCACAAACACACTTCCGCAAACACTCACACACACACACACACACACACACACACCCCACAGACACACGCGCAAATGTGCACTGACACACACACACAGTCAGCCGCTCTGGGTTCCCTGTGCTGAGGATGGTGGCGATTTATGATTTCTGTATTAATTAACATACCTTTCCCGCTCCCTCAGGACAGCTGTCCCCTTCCCTTAATGTTAAATTACATTTTTTTTCCCCTCCTCAGATTGCTCTCTCCTCAGTTACAATCAGAATACGGGCTTGAGTCAAACCTGAATAATGTCCTTTCAAAGAGAAACACTCTCTCTGTCTTTGTTTCCTAATCTCTCCTCTCACTGCCGTCAGGTCATTCATCTGCCAGGAATACGCTCCTCATTTCACAGGGATGATAGAAATGTATCAGCTGAGCTGAGCAGGCGACTGAGGGTACTTTACCTGCTGCAGCCTAGCTGCATGGGCTCTGTTCTGTTGGCATTGTTGCACTTGTAGAGAATTCCAATTGAGGAGCCACCTATCAGTAGCTCGTTCCTAAAAGGTCTGAATTACGTTTTAATTAAAACATGACTGAGGTATGATGTGTCCACTCCTGCCAATCAACTCCAGCCTGTCAAGGAGAGGGGCTCCAGTGTTCCCCTCATGCACTTGAAGTTGTGGCACTTGATACATAAGTCTGTTTGATCAGGACCTTTGGTATTTTATTAGCCAACGTATACCTCCCCTTCTCCTGGCGCCATCTGGCAGCGGTGGCTCTGCTTACAGCATCACTTTCTCCGGTTAAATGTTTTTAATGGGTCCCTGGGACCTGGGTGACATGGTCGTCACATAAAGCGCCACCAACATCAGCGTTTCACAGTGCCAGTAACATAATGAACATATCAAACATGTCTGCCAAGCTCCAATAGGGGACATTGACAGCACACTCAAGAACCCTCTATTAAGAGGGCCCACAAAACCCTCGAGAAATAGCAGTGACTTTCAATGGGAGAGTGAAAATATAGAGGCAATTGAGCCCCTCTATGGTCTGTGTGGGCAGAGAGGTGAGACAAGAATAATGTGCTGAAAATAAAGTTAATCATATTCCTGCAGGTTTGTAGTCCAGGGGGACGATAATGAATATTAAACGGCTACTCTCCCTATTCTTTTATAAGCATATTCTCTATGAATTATTAGGGTCATGCTGTAATTTGGCGGACCCTTAGCTCTCCAGAGCCCTCCCTGCATTTTTACCCTGACCTCTCCCCCAACACACATTTGCGCCAACCCTGCGTTTCTAGTGGATGTGTTTTTTTTTTCATCAGTGCTCGTTCTGACCTCGCTTTCATCCACAGCTTTTTCTATTAGTCATCAAAAAAGTTCTGGATGATTGAGTCCGTTGCCTTATCTGTAGGATTTTGTTTGTCTTCTCTGAGCTGTTTGATCCTCTCTGTGACGGGTGGACCAGGCAGGTTGGATCAGGCACTGACGGGGTGGAAAAGTTTGCTTTGTGTGATTTTAACAACCGGGTTATAGCCTAGTCTTAGGGCAGTTCAGCTCTATTTTTGTAGAGGTGCACCTCGAACGGCATAGGCTGCCCAATTTCTCATTATATTTGGAAAGTTCTTGTGCATTACACACATGATGGCCCTCATACCTGCTCTGTGTGGAGGATATTGTCTCGATTCAGTTGTTTCATACCTCCTGCCTCTATTTTTATCTCCATGCCATGCTCCATCATTTTAAAAATAGTAACACACGTCAGCATCCAAACCTGCACTCTTAGAACAGATGTGATAAATACAAAACATGTTGTGTTAGACATCTGTGTGTCTAGTTAGGGTAGACACATGTTGTTACTTTTAACACAACCACCATGTTGTTACTTTTAACTCAATAACCGTGTTGGCTCATTTATCACATGATTTGTGTTAATTTTAAAGTAACTAAACAAGACTCCTTCTCCTGGCCCCACTGTGGTAAGTCAGGATACAGACAGACTATGTACAGGGAACACTACTAATGAAGAAAAAAAACACACAATAAATGGTCTAGTTTAAGCAGAGAATGACCATGGGATAAGAAACAAACAGTAATGAAAGTTTCATAGTTTCATATTTCACCGGATGATGACACAATTTGTAAGCAGTTCAGTTCAGACAAACCAACATTTATTTTCCACACACTTTCTGTTTCTTTTTCTCGCATCCCCACATAACACATTTCCACAAACACTCTGAAGTTAGGTCATCCATGTGAAATGAGAGGCATCCATAATGATATGCACACCCCCTAGTCCGGTGGGATCTATCCCCGATCTGCTAGCCATGGTTGCAGTGAGGAGGGAGTGCTCTGTTTGTCCATATTAACTTGTCAGGACCAGAGGATGGGGCCGGCATCATCAGCATTCCTCCTCTGACCCAGGCTACTGCATAAGCTTAGAAACACCAGTCGGGGGAAAGAGGGGGAGAAAATGTGATCTGCATACAACTACAAACAAGCAGCCTGCTCACAAACTTCCCTCAATTACTGCGGCTCTTGGAACACAGTTTATTCAAATGGCTGAACCATCAGAAACCTCAAAGAAGAACAATTTCAGGATGGTCCCCAGAGCTTAGAGATTAGATAGCATTTTGTTATTATGTTGTGTTTGCTATAGAGTACTCACTAGGGGAGCAACTTTGGTTTTAGAAGTGGGGGGACATAACTTGGCGAGGGGTCTGAGGGTCCACCCATTTTTCACATTTCTACAGAATCTAATATGACCATGGCCCTTCTCTATCTAAAACAACAAAAAGTAAGCACAAATGACCACCGCCATCAAGCTACGTTAACATAATTAAATATGTTTAAGTGATTGATAAGACTGAAATCGATCAATGGTAATTCAATAATCAATATTGTGTTGCACCTTTAACTAATAGCCAAACAAATGAACAAGTCTTACAGATAAAGTACAAAGACTTCATTTTTGATTGTTTTTATCAAGCCATACTCTATATCAAATTTAAGCCAGAGCTCCCATGCCTGTCACGTGTGCTCCCTCTCCGGCCTCTAACTCACCAGGCTGCTCGTTAGGGCGAGCACATGTCACCATCATTACATGCATCAGTGCATAATGACACTCACCTGGACTCCATATCTTCCTTGATTACCTGCTCTATATACAGTTGGAGTCAGAAGTTTACATACACCTTAGCCAAATACATTTAAAATCAGTTTTTCACAATTCCTGACATTTAATCCAAGTAAAAATGCACTGTTTTAGGTCAGTTAAGCTCACCACTTTATTTTAAGAATGTGAAATGTCAGAATAATAGTAGAGAGAGTGACATAATTCAGCTTTTATTTCTTTCATCATATCCCCAGTGGGTCAGAAGTTTACATACACTCAATTAGTATTTGGAAGCATTGCCTTTAAACTGTTTAACTTGGGTCAAACGTTTTGGATAGCCTTCTACAAGCTTCCCACAATACGTTGGGTGATTTTTGGCCCATTCCTCCTGACAGAGCTGGTGTAACTGAGTCAGGTCTGTAGGCCTCCTTGCTCGCACACACTTTTTCAATTCTGCCTACACATTTTCTATGGGATTGAGGTCAGGGCTTTGTGATGGCCACTCCAATACCTTGACTTTGTTGTCCTTAAGCCATTTTGCCACAACTTTGGAAGTACGCTTGGGGTCATAGTTTATTTGGAAGACCGATTTGCGACCAAGCCTTAACTTCCTGCCTGATGTCTTGAGATGTTGCTTCAATATATCCACATAATTTTCCTTTCTCATGATGCCATCAATTTTGTGAAGTGCACCAGTCCCCCCTGCAGAAAAGCACCTCCACAACATGATGCTGCCACCCCAGGGCTTCACGGTTGTTCTTCGGCTTGCAAGCCTCCCCCTTTTTCCTCCAAATGTAACGATGGTCCTTATGGCCAAACAGTTCTATTTTTGTTTCATCAGACCAGAGGACATTTCTCCAAAAAGTACAATCTTTGTCCCCATGTGCAGTTGCAAACCATAGTCTGGCTTTTTTTATGGCGGTTTTGGACTCGTTTTACTGTGGCTATAGATGCTTTTGTACTGGTTTCCTCCAGTATCTTCACAAGATCCTTTGCTGTTGTTCTGGGATTGATTTGCACTTTTTGCACCAAAGTACATTCATCTCTAGGAGACAGAACGCGTCTCCTCCTGAGCGGTATGATGGCTGCGTGGTCCCATGGTGTTTATACTTGTATACTATTGTTTGTACAGTTGAACATGGTACCTTCAGGTATTTGGACATTCCTCCCAAGGATGAACCAGACTTGTGGAGGTCTATAATTCTTTTGGCAGATTACTTTGATTTTCCCATGATGTCAAGCAAAGAGGCACTGAGTTTGAAGGTAGGCCTTGAAATACATCCACAGTTACACCTCCAATTGACTCAAATTATGTCAATTAGCCTATCAGAAGCTTCTACAGCCATGACATAATTTTCTAGAATTTTCCAAGCTGTTTAAAGGAACAGTGAGTCAGTAAACTTCTGACTCACTGGAATTGTGATACAGTGAATTATAAGTTAAGTAATCTGTCTGTAAACAATTGTTGTAAAAATGACTTGTGTCATGCACAAAGTAGATGTCCTAATTGACTTGCCAAAACTATAGCTTGTTAACACGAATTTTGAGTGGTTGAGAGTGGTTGAAAGCGAGTTTTAATGACTCCAACCTTAGTGTATGTAAACTTCGACTTCAACTGTATGTCACTCCATTTGGTTCCTTCCCCAGGCGTCATTGTTTCAGTTTCATGTCTGTTGGTTGTTTGTGTTTCTTGTTTTGTATTGTGTTTCGTTCATTCAATAAATGTATTCACTCCCTGAACTTGCTTCCCGACTCAAAGCGCACACGTTATAAAATGAAGCCTCACCAAAGGGAAGCATCAGGGAGTTTTTTTGATTTTGTGTTGGAGGCGATGTCAGAACCGGAGCTACCTGGGAGGCCTCAGCCGGTTTGTCGGATTCCCATGCCTCGGCGGGTTCGACGTGTTATCCTGCCTCAGCTGGCTCGACGGGTTTCTATATCTCAGCGGGATCAATAGGCTCCCATGTCTCAGCTGGCTCGACAGGCTCCCATGCCTCAGCAGGTTCGATAGGCTCACATGCCTCAGCGGGCTCGATACGCTCCCATGCCTCAGCTGGGTGAACAGGTTCCCCTGCCTCAACCGAGGCAGGCTCATCAGACTCTCATGCCTCAGCCTGTTCGTCCGGTTTCTGCACCTCAGCGGAGGCGACCGGTCCGCTCCTGATCCCCGGGATCATCCCTGTGGTTGACATCCTGTGGCTGGAGCCGCGCGCCGGGGAGGGGGTACTGTCACGTATGCTCTCTCTCTGGCACTCTAGATCGTCATGCTCCCGCGCCTCTGCCGGATCGACAGGTTCCCGCGCCTTAGCAGAGGTGACCGGTCCTCTCCTGAACCTCGGGATCGTAATTTTGGTCGGCATCCTGCGGCTGGAGCCACACGTCGGGGAGGGAGTATTGTCACGTGTGCTCCCTCTCCGGCCTCTAGGTCACCAGGCTGCTCGTTATGGCGCACACCTGTCACCATCATTACGCTCATCAGAGCACAATGACACTCACCTGGACTCCATCACCTCCTTGATTACCTGCCCTATATATATATATATACACTGCTCAAAAAAATAAAGGGAACACTAAAATAACACATCCTAGATCTGAATGAATGAAATAATCTTATTAAATACTTTTTTCTTTACATAGTTGAATGTGCTGACAACAAAATCACACAAAAATAATCAATGGAAATCCAATTTATCAACCCATGGAGGTCTGGATTTGGAGTCTCACTCAAAATTAAAGTGGAAAACCACACTACAGGCTGATCCAACTTTGATGTAATGTCCTTAAAACAAGTCAAAATGAGGCTCAGTAGCGTGTGTGGCCTCCACGTGCCTGTATGACCTCCCTACAATGCCTGGGCATGCTCCTGATGAGGTGGCGGATGGTCTCCTGAGGGATCTCCTCCCAGACCTGGACTAAAGCATCTGCCAACTCCTGGACAGTCTGTGGTGCAACGTGGCGTTGGTAAATGGAGTGGGACATGATGTCCCAGATGTGCTCAATTGGATTCAGGTCTGGGGAACGGGCGGGCCAGTCCATAGCATCAATTCCTTCCTCTTGCAGGAACTGCTGACACACTCCAGCCACATGAGGTCTAGCATTGTCTTGCATTAGGAGGAACCCAGGGCCAACCGCACCAGCATATGGTCTCACAAGGGGTCTGAGGATCTCATCTCGGTACCTAATGGCAGTCAGGCTACCTCTGGCGAGCACATGGAGGGCTGTGCGGCCCCCCAAAGAAATGCCACCCCACACCATGACTGACCCACCACCAAAACAGTCATGCTGGAGGATGTTGCAGGCAGCAGAATGTTCTCCACGGCGTCTCCAGACTCTGTCACGTCTGTCACATGTGCTCAGTGTGAACCTGCTTTCATCTGTGAAGAGCACAGGGCGCCAGTGGCGAATTTGCCAATCTTGGTGTTCTCTGGCAAATGCCAAACGTCCTGCACGGTGTTGGGCTGTAAGCACAACCCCCACCTGTGGACGTCGGGCCCTCATACCACCCTCATGGAGTCTGTTTCTGACCGTTTGAGCAGACACATGCACATTTGTGGCCTGCTGGAGGTCATTTTGCAGGGCTCTGGCAGTGCTCCTCCTGCTCCTCCTTGCACAAAGGCGGAGGTAGCGGTCCTGCTGCTGGGTTGTTGCCCTCCTACGGCCTCCTCCATGTCTCCTGATGTACTGGCCTGTCTCCTGGTAGCGCCTCCATGCTCTGGACACTACGCTGACAGACACAGCAAACCTTCTTGCCACAACTCACATTGATGTGCCATCCTGGATGAGCTGCACTACCTGAGCCACTTGTGTGGGTTGTAGACTCCGTCTCATGCTACCACTAGAGTGAAAGCACCGCCAGCATTCAAAAGTGACCAAAACATCAGCCAGGAAGCATAGGAACTGAGAAGTGGTCTGTGGTCACCACCTGCAGAACCACTCCTTTATTGGGGGTATCTTGCTAATTGCCTATAATTTCCACCTGTCATCTATTCCATTTGCACAACAGCATGTGAAATTTATTGTCAATCAGTGTTGCTTCCTAAGTGGACAGTTTGATTTCACAGAAGTGTGATTGACTTGGAGTTACATTGTATTGTTTAAGTGTTCCCTTTATTTTTTTGAGCAGTGTATATCACTCCCTTTGGTTCCTTCCCCAGGCGTTATTGTTTCTGTTTCATGTCTGTGCATTGTTTGTGTTTCTTGTTTTGGATTATATTTTGTTAATTCATTAAATGTATTCACTCCCTGAACTTGCTTCCCTTACAAAGCCAGCCCAATGCACCTGCACGCCCGACCCGCACCAGTCTTGTTAATAACTCAACTCTCTCCCCAACACAACTGCCTTTCCATTTAATCTTGTTTTATGTCTAAAGGGAAAGGTTTGAAAATCCAAAGTTTAATAAAAACACATTAACCTCCTACACAGTAACACATAGAAACAGTACATCCTCCATATAATTCATATCATAGTCCTACTAGTACTTTAGAGCTATTTTTACTGGCACACAATACAGCTGTGTCACCCCATCCTGCCCATAGGGGACCTCGGCCCTGCAACGCCCCAACCCAACACACCCCACTCAGCTTTAGGATCTTAGTGAAACATTCATTATTGGTTTCAGGTGTGTTAGGCCAAGGCCAGACTGACAACCAACAGTACGGCAGAACCACAGGGCCAGGACTGAGCAGCCCAGCAGCTAGGGATTGCCTAAAAAGGTATCTCCCCTAATGTGGGCATGTTTTCAATACAGCCTCCTTTTGTCTTACAGTATTCCATATCAGGAATCAAGACCTTATGAAAGTTGAATAGTACAACCTTGTAATATACCCTTGTTATACTATCTTGGAATAAATCACATCTGGTGATCCACAACTTGACATTTCTGCCATCCATTGTGACGCTGTTGAACGCTGAAAACTGAACGAGAGACCTCGGTTTACTGTTTTTGTAAAGCTGACAGTGCTTTTATATACTTTTATCTCATTATGGATCCTACGGCTTTGTTGGGCTTAGTTGCTGTGAGCGCTGCTGTCTGTCCAGGGATCCCTCAAGATTCCACAGAGGGGGAGAGACACAGAAGCCTAGCTAGCCTAGCTGACTCGGTGGTCTCAAATGGAGGTCGCTATTGAACATTTCCAGCGCTGCATGAGCTGTGTTTAGTTTGATTTGTTCAGGGACAATGTGGACTTTCAAAGAAGCAACTGCTTACTTGCGGAGGACTACAGGGGCAAAGTGGCTCCTCTTAGCAAGCAAGTAGCAAACCTACACAAGCTACTGGGGAATCCACTCCCGCCTACTTTTTTTTCTTCCACCCCAGTAGCTGGATGCCACTCTGGTCTGGTGGAAATGTTGCCACCGTGTCGGCTCTCAATAGCCAACTGGGCGGTGCTTGGCAGGGTTCCATCCCCAAAGGGGTCTCCCCCTTCCCTGGAGAACGGAGCTGTTCTCGACCCAACCAACCAGCCATGGAGATACATCACCCACCGTGGAAGTCAAAAACAGCATCCTCTGGCAATTGGGGTCTCCTTGGAGATGATGAGCCCGGACCTGACACAACGGATCTGGAGGTACCTGCGTCTTCATCCTCTGTTCTGTCTCCCTCTCCTGTGGCTTCTACCTCAGGTTCAGATCCTCTGAGCTACCACCCTCATCAGACCGTGAGGTTGCCTGAGAGACTGGGCCATTTAACATAGCCAGTTGTCATCATAGGCAGCTTTATGGTGAGAAACATCTCGGTTCCATCTAGTGGAAGCAGCCTTGTGAGTACAGGACATCACAAGGCTGCTTCCGACTGTTCTACGACAGATGCCGGGAGCTGACGCTGTCGTAGTCCATGTGGGGTCAAATGACATCAGGAGGGCTAGCTCAGAACATCTGAAAATTGATTTTAACCTCTTGGCGTTCCCCTAGGATAGGGGGCGCTACAGCGATTTAAAAAAAAAATTGTGCCCATTTTAAACGGCCTCCTACTCAAACTCAGAAGCTAGGATATGCATATAATTAATACTTGTGGATAGAAAACACCCTAAAGTTTCTAAAACTCTTTGAATGGTGTCTGTGAGTATAAACAGAACTCATATGGCAGTCAAAACCCCGAGACAGATCGAAACAGGAAGTGGAATTCTGAATTGCGAACTCAACTTCATCACGTTGCCTATTAATCACACCGTGAGCTATGGTTCATTGAGCACTTCCTATTGCTTCCACTAGATGTCCCCAGTCTTTACAAAGTGATTTGAGTCTCCTACTGTGAAAACTGAAACAATGACACGCTGTGGAACGTGGTCACACCATTATGACGCCGGCGCCCCTGGTTACCCTCCCCTTTCGAAACATTTTGAAACACAATGCAATCGTCCCCCTCAAATCTTATTGGAGCTCTCGTTGAAAAAGGCTCTACAGATTTATGTTATACAACGTTTGACATGTTTGAACGAACCTAAGTAAGAAAAAAATGCATTTTGTTGAAAGAGTAGCCCCGCGCACGTCGGAACTTTTGGTCTTCAGAACGCGCCTTCAGAACGCGCTAACAACAACAAGCTAATGGAACATAAAGGATGAACTTTTTCGAACGAAAATACATTTGTTGTGGACCTGGGATTCCTGGAAGTGCCTAAAGATGAAGATAATCAAAGGTAAGGGATTATTGACAATAGTATACAAGACTAGATTTGATATGTGATTGTTCCAAGATGGCTAGCCTATTGCTATTGCTAGCCTATTGTTCTGAGTATCGCATCCCCTTTTATCGCAAAGTGTGATTACCCAGTAAAGTTATTTTTAAATCTGGCATTACAGGTGCTTTCAAGAGATATTCATCTATAAATCTTAGAATGACAATATTACATTTTAAAAATGTTTTCGAATAGTAATTTAGTAAATTGTAGCACTGTTTCACCGGATGCATTTGAGGGAAAATAGTTAGTCAACGTTACATGCCGATGTAAAATGCTGTTTTTATATATAAATGTGAACTTTATCGAACAAAAGAATGCATGCATTGTGTAACATGATGTCCTAGGTGTGTCATCTGATGAAGTTTGTAAAAGGTTAGTGCTGCATTTAGCTGTTTTTTGGTTATTTGTGATGCATGTGGTTGGTCAGAAAATGGCTATGTGGCTACTTTTATGATATACTCCTCTAACATAATCTAATGTTTTGCTTTTGCTGTAAAGCCTTTTTGAAATCGGACAATGTGATTCGATTCAGGAGAGGTGTATCTATAAAACTATATAATTTGAAAAAAAAAATGAAAAAAAAAAGTATAAAATGTTGTTATGCTAATGGCGATAGGATTTTTCGCTGGATGTCCGCATATGGGTCGGAGGCCGCACAGGGGTTAAAGAACTGATTATAGCATTCAAAGACTCGGCCAGTCATTTCAGGTCCAGTAACATCGTTGGGTGTGAAGGATTCAGCAGACTACTGGCCTTACACATCTGGCAAAAATATTATTGTAGCTCTGCTGGAGTCACTTTTATAGATAACTTTGACACCTTCTGGAAACAGAAGACACTCTACAGGAATGACGGAGTCCATCCAAATCATCTTGGCTCCTGGACTCACAAATTTCAAGGCTGTGTTGAAACAATGACTTATCAATGACCCAAGACCAGCTCAGCTAATCCCTACCACTGAGACAATGAGTCATCATAATGCTGCATTAAATGTACATTATCCTAAGATCGTTGTTAGACACAATGTAAGTAACTTAATTTATGTCCCTCCTAGTTGGCCTGAATACCGTTGTTAATCTTACAGCTATTGGATGCAGTAAACATGAGCCTATGAACGAGAGTTGCACTGTTAGCACTGAGGCAGTATGTCCTAGTAGGAAGACCACTTTGTGCAGCTCACCATGCACTATGAAGTCTACTTCTGATAAGCTTCCCAGTAAAGCATTAAAAACAATTAAGCAACCCAGAAAAGTGCTACAAACAGCCCATTTTAAGACATGCAGCCTGAGAAACAAGGTCCATGAAGTCAATAACTTGCTTGGAACAGATGGCATTCATATTCTGACTATTTCTGAAACTCTCTTAGATAATACCTTTGATGATACAGTGGTAGAAATACATGGTTATAACATTTCCTGAAAATACAGAAATTCCAACGGGGGCGGTGTTGTGGTCTATATGAAAAAATACATTTCTGTAAAGCTTAGAGAATATATCATGTTAAATACTGTTGAAGTAATATGTCTACAGGTTCATCTGCCTCACCTAAAGCCCATTCTTGTGGGAAGCTGCTATAGACCACCAAGTGCTAACAGTCAGTATCTGAATAATATTTGTGAAATGCTTGATGATGTATGTGATATCAACAGAGAGGTATAATTTCTGGGTGATTTAAAATATTGACTGCCCACTCAAGAAAAAACTTCAAACTGTAACCAGTGCCTGAAACCTGGTTCAGGTTGTCAGTCAACCTCCCAGAGTATTTACAAACAGCACAGGAATGAAATAATCAACATGTATTCATCACATTTTTACTAATGCTGCAGAAATTTGCTTTAAAGCAATATCGAAATCCATAGGATGTAGTGATCACAATTTAATAGCCATATCTAGGAAAGCCAACGTTCCAAAGGCTGGGCCTAATATACTGTATAAGAGGTCATACAATAAGTTGATTCTTATGTTGATGATGTAAAGAATATTTGCTGGTCTGTGGTGTGCAATGAGGAGCTACCAGACGCTGCACTTGACACATTCATGAAATTGCTTATTCCAGTTACTAATAAGGACGCGCCCAATCAGGAAAATGACTGTAAAAACGGTTAAATCCCCTTGGATTGATGAGGAATTGAAAAAGGGTATAGTTGAGAGGGATGAGGAGAAAGGTATGTAAAATAAGTCTGGCAGCCCAAATGATTGGCAAACGTACTGCAAATTAAGAAATCATGTGACTAAGCAAAATATAAATACAAATAAAGTATACTGTGAAACAAAGATAAATTATATTAAGAATGATAGTAAAAAAGCCTTGGAACACCTTAAATGAATTTGTTTTGGGAAAAAGCCAACTCGGCTCTATCATTCATTGAATCAGATTTCTAACTGATCACAAAACCCACTGATATTGCCAACTACTTTAATGACTTTTCATTGGCAAGATAAACAAACTTAGGGATGACATGCCAGCAACAAACACTGACACTACACATCCAAGTATATATTACAACATTATGAAAGACAAGAATTGTACTTTTCAATTTCGTAAAGTAAGTCTGGAAGAGGTGAACAGATTATTGTTGTCTATCAACAATGACAAGCCACCCGGGTCTGACAATATGGATGGAAAATGACTGAGGATAGCGGACGTTATAACCACTCCTATTTGCCACATCTTCAATTTAAGCCTACTAGAAAGTGTGTGCCCTCAGGCCTGGAGGGGAACTAAAGTCATTTCGCTACCAAAGAATAGTAACCCCCCCCCCTTGCAATTTGCCTTCATTGCACATGTATACATCCCACTTAATAACATACATTGTAATTAATTGTTTCACTTGTACATTTTTTATACTCTTTTATTTGAGTAAGGCCAGTGTGTCTATGTATGCAGACTACTCAACACTATACACGTCAGCTACTACAGCGACTGAAATAACTGCAACACTTAATAAAGAGCTGCAGTTAGTTTCAGAATGGGTAGCAAGGAATAAGTTAGGCCTAAATATTTCCAAAACGAAAAGCAAATGTATTTTGGACAAATCATTCACTAAACCCTAAATCTCAACTACATCTCTTCATGAATAATGTCGAAATTGAGCAAGTTGAGGTGACTAAACTGCTTGGAGTAACCCTGGATTGTAAACTGTCATGGTCAAAACATATTGACACAGCAGTAACTAAGATGGGGAGAAGTCTGTCCATAATAAAGAGCTGCTCTGCCTTGTTAACAACACTATCAACAAGGCAGGTCCTACAGGCCCTGATTTTGTCACACCTCAGGTGCCACAAAGAGGGACTTGGGAAATCTGCAGTTGGCTCAGAAGAGGGCAGCACGGCTGACCCTTAAAAGTACACGGAGTGCTAACATTAATGACATGCATGTCAATCTCTCATGGCTCTAAGTGGAAGAGAGACTGACTTCCTCATTATTTTTGTAAGAGGTGTTGACAAGCTGAAGGTACCAAGCTGTCTGTTTAAAATACTAGCACACAGCTTGGACACCCATGCATACCCCACAAGACATGCCACCAGAGGTCTCTTCACAGTCCCCAAGTCCAGAAAAGACCATGGGAGGTGAACTCTATTCCACATCAGGTAACTGATTCAAGCAATACAAGTTAGAGAGGGAGATATAAATCTCCAGCTTCAGTGATTTTTGCAATTCGTTCCAGTCATTGGCAGCAGAGAACTGGAAGGAAAGGCTGCCAAAGAAAGTGTTGGCTTTGGGATGACCAGTGAAATATACCTGCTGGAGCACATGCTAGGGGTGGATGTTGCTATGGTGACCAGTGAGCTGAGATAAGGCGAGTCTTATAGCAAAGACTTATAGATGATCTGGAGCCAGTGGGTTTGGCGACGAATATGTAGCGAGGGCCAGCCAACGAGAGCATACAGGTCGCAGTGGTGAGTAGTATATGGGGCTTTGGTAACAAAATGGATGGCACTGTGATAGACTACATCCAGTTTGCTGAGTAGAGTGTTGGAGGCTATTTTGTAAATTACATCTTCGAAGTCAAGGATCGTTAGGATAGTCAGTTTTACGAGGGTATGTTTGGCAGCATGAGTGAAGGAGGCTTTGTTGCGAAATAGGAAGCCAATTCTAGATTTAATTTTGGATTGGAGATGCTTAATGTGAGTCTGGAAGGAGAGTTTACAGTCTAACCAGACACCTAGGTATTTGTAGTTGTCCACATATTCTAAGTCAGAACCGTCCAGAGTAGTGATGCTGGAGGGCGGGCGGGTGCGGGCAGCAATCGGTTGAAGAGCATGCATTTAGTTTTACTAGCATTTAAAAGCAGTTGGAGGCCACTTAGGGAGTGTTGATTTGATTTGACGGTATTGAAGCTCGTTTTGAGGTTTGTTAACACAGTGTCCAAAGTAGGTCTAGAAGTATACAGAATGGTGTCGTCTGCATAGAGGTGGATCAGAGAATCACCAGCAGTAAGTGCGACATCATTGATATATACAGAGAAAAGAGTAGGCTCGAGAATTGAACCCTGTAGCACCCCCATAGAGACTGCCAGAGGTCCGGACAACAGGCCCTCCGATTTGACACACTGAACTCTATCTGAGAAGTAGTTGGTGAACCAGGCGAGGCAGTCATTTGAGAAACCAATGCTATTGTGTCTGCCGATAAGAATGCGGTGATTGACAGAGTCGAAAGCCTTGGCCAGGTCGATGAAAACGGCTGCACAGTACTGTCTTTTATCGATGGCGGTTATGATATTGTTTAGGACCTTGAGCGTGGCTGAGGTGCACCCATGACCAGCTCGGAAACCAGATTGCATAGTAGAGAAGGTACGGTGTGATTTCAAATGGTCAGTGATCTGTTTTTCTAAGTTGGCTTTCGAAGATTTTAGAAAGGCAGGACAGGATGGATATAGGTATATAACAGTTTGGGTCTAGAGTGTCTCCCCCTTTAAAGAGGGGGATGAGCGCGGCAGCGTTCCAATCTTTCGGGATCTCAAACGATACGAAAGAGGTTTAACAGGCTAGTAATAGGGGTTGCAACAATTTTGGCTGACAATTTTAGGAAGAGAGGGTCCAGATTGTCTGGCCCAGCTGATTTGTAGAGACCCAGATTTTGCAGCTCTTTCAGAACATCAGCTGTCTGGATTTGGGTGAAGGAGAAGCGGGGGGCTTGGGCAAGTTGCTGCAGGGGGGATATAGAGCTGTTGGCTGGGGTAGGGGTAGCCAGCTGGAAAGCATGGCCAGCCGCAGAAAAATGCTCTTTGAAATTATCGATTATCACAGATTTATCGGTGGTGACAGTGTTTCCTAGCCTCAGAGCACTGGGCAGCTGGGAGGAGGTGCTCTTATTCTCCTTGGACTTTACTGTGTCCCAAAACGTTTTGGAATTAGTGCTACAGGATGCAAATTTCTGTTTGAAAACGCTAGCCTTAGCTTTCCTAACTGACTGTGTATATTGGTTCCTGACTTGCATATCGCGGTGGCTATTCGATGCTATAGCAGAACGCCACAGGATGTTTTTGTGCTGGTCAAGGGCAGTCAAGTCTGGGGTGAACCAAGGGCTACATCTTTTCTTAGTTCTACATTTTTTGAATGGGGCATGCTTATTTAAGATGGTGAGGAAAGCACTTTTAAAGAGCAACCAGGCATCCTCTACTGGCGGGATGAGGTCAATATCCTTCCAGGACACACGGGCCAGATCGATTAGAAAGGTCTGCTCGCTGAAATGTTTCAGGGAGCGTTTGACAGTGATGAGGGGTGGTCGTTTAATTGCGGACCCATTACGGATGCAGGCGATGAGGCTGTGATCGCTGAGATCCTGTTTAAAGACAGCAGAGGTGTATTTAGAAAGCAAGTTGGTCAGGATGATATCTATGAGGGTGCCCATGGTTACAGATTTACGGTTGTACCTGGTAGGTTCCTTGATAATTTGTGTGAGATTGAGGGCATCTAGCTTAGATTGTAGGATGGCCGGGGTGTTAGGCATATCCCAGTTTAGGTCACCTAACAATACGAACTCTGAAGATAGATGGGGGGCAATCAATTCACATATGGTGTCCAGGGCACAGCTGGGGGCTGAGGGGGGTCTATAACATGCGGCAACGGTGAGAGACTTGTTTCTGGAAAGGTGGATTTTTAAAAGTTAAAGCTGGAATTGTTTGGGCACAGACCTGGATAGTATGACAGAACTCTGCAGGCTATCTCTGCAGTAGATTGCAACTCCTCCCCCTTTGGCAGTTCTATCTTGCCTGAAAGTGTTGTAGTTGGGGATGGAAATTTCAGGATTTTTGCTGGCCTTCCTTAGCCAGGATTCAGACACGGCTAGGACATCAGGGTTGGCGGAGTGTGCTAAAGCAGTGAATACAACAAACTTAGGGAGGAGGCTTCTAATGTTAACATGCATGAAACCAAGGCTTTTACGGTTACAGAAGTCAAGAAATGAGAGCACCTGGGGAATGGGAGTGGTGTTGGGGGCTGCAGGTCCTGGGTTAACCTCTACATCATCAGAGGAAAAGAGGAGGAATAGGATAAGGGTACGGCTAAAGGATTTAAGAACTGGTCGTCTAGTGCGTTTGGAACAGAGTAAAATGAGCTGATTTCTCAGCGTGGAAGAATAGATTCATGGCATAATGTACAGACAAGGGCATGGTAGGATGTGAGTACAGTGGAGGTAAACCTAGGCATTGCGTGACGATGAGAGAGGTTTTGTCTCTTGAGGCACCAGTTAAGCCAGGTGAGGTCACCGCATGTGTGGAGGGTGGAATAAAAGGGTTATCTAAGGCATATTGAGCAGGCCTGGGGGCTCTACAGTGAAATAAGACAATAATCACTAACCAAAACAGCAATAGACAAAGCATATTGACATCAGGGAAAGGCATGTGTAACCAAGTAATCATAGGGTCCAAATGAGTAGCAATAGATGAGTCAGGGAGCCGATTCAGTAGTCGCTACTATGCTAGGTGAGCTGGAGACACAGCGATTCAGACAGCTAGCGTGCCAGGGCTAGCAGATGGGCCTCCGGCTACGTCGCAACGGAAGAGCCTGTTGAAACAACTTTGGACGATTAATTCGACAGACCAGTCATGATAGATTGGCGGGGCTCTGTGTCGGCAGAAAAGGGTCCAGGCCAATTGGCAAAAGAGGTATTGAAGCCCAAGAATTGGCTGGTGGACCTCTTCGGCTAGCCGGGAGATGGGCCTAGCTCGAGACTAGCTCAAGGCTAGCTGGTGCTTGCTTCGGGACAGAGACATTAGCCAGGAGTAGCCACTCGGATTGCAGCTAGCTAGCTGCGATAATCCGGTGTAAAGGTTCAGAGCTTGCGGTAGGAATCCGGAGATGAAGTTGAGAAAAAGCAGTCCGATATGCTCTGGGTTGATATCGCGCTGTGCAGACTGGCAGGTATAGACCGAGCTGAGGCTGGCTGGTGTCAGAGTTAACGATGATGACCGCTAGCAGTGGCTAACTGACTACTAGCTAGTAGCTAGTTAGCTGGCTAGCTTCTGATGGGGGTTCCAGTTCCAAGGTATAAAAATAGCAGATTCGTACCACATTGGGTGAGGCGGGTTGCAAGAGAATATATTCAGTCCGTAGATGGAAAGTGAGATTAAAATAAATACGAAATATATACAATATTTACACAGGACAAGACAAAACACTCGTCCGACTGCTACGCCATCTTGGATATGCATGGAACTGTGAAGTAACACAAACATAGGCACAGACACATGCATACACACTCATGATAACATACGCACTATACACACACGTACACATGCATTTTACGTTGTAGATATGTGGTAGTGGAGTATGGGCCGGAGGGCACACACTTAGTGTGTTGTGAATTGTGTAATGAATGTATTGTAATGTTTTAAAAATGGTATAACTGCCTTAATTTTGCCAGAACCCAAGAAGAGTAGCTGCTGCCTTGGCATGGGGATCCATAATAAATACAAATATATTGTGGGAGGATAACCAACCTTCCAATTAATGGCAATGGATTTCTTAGCCGCTATCAATGCTAGATTACACAGTTTCTTCTGATAACAGTCTCCAGTATCAACATTTCCAATCAAACAAAAACAGGGAGAATCTGTAGACATGCTAAGATAAAATAACATATTGTTTTTCAGAATTCAGCCAGCTTTCACAAGACCATAACATATGCAAATATGTCCCCTTTTGTGCCTTACACCTCCAGCAGAAAAATTACATTTCTGAATGCACAATATTCAGTTTAACTGGCATATAGTACGTTCTATGGATGGTCTTAAACTGCAGTAATTTACGTCTGACATTATATGAACATGACTGGGCATTCTAACATATCTGTATCCATTTATCATCATCAATAGCGTCTCCCAGGTCTTCCTCACATTTTTTTACATGTTTTGTGTCATCAGGAAAAGCCACTATAAACAAGTGATACAGTTTGTAAATCAACTTTAGAGGTTCATCAGACTACCTTTATAACAACCCGAAAACAACACATGAATCCGAAAGGCACAGGGCGCACACAATACCCAGAGAGGGAACACGTTCCCAAAACAAAATGACGCACGGGGCGCAGCCCGGCCAATACTAGAATAGGGAGCTGCGCTTACTTACGTCTGTCCTGAATAGACATAAAACAATCCCGCACGAAATCCTGAACTGAAAAGACACACTAAATACCCCCCCCCCCACTAATGACAGACAAGGAACAGGTGCGGATCAGACAGACAAAACCAAAAGACACAGAAACATGGATCGGTGGCAGCTAGTAGGCCGGCGACGATGACCGCCGAGCGCCGCCCGACCAAGGAGGGGTGGGCCGCGCGCCGACGCCGGCCCCGGGGACGACCCGGAGGGCGAGGCACCGGTTGAGCTGGGCGGAGGCGGTGGAATTCCTGCAGCATAGCTGGATCCAGAACGTCCCCCGCCGGAACCCAGCACCTCTCCTCCGGGCCGTACCCCTCCCAATCCACGAGGTACTGCAGGCCCCCTACCTGACGTCGGGAGTCCAGGATGGCCCGGACTGTGTACGGCGGAGGGACCTCCCGCACCTCAGCGTCCTGCAGCGGACCAGCTACCACCGGCCTGAGGAGAGACACATGAAACGAGGGGTTAATGCGGTAATTTGTAGGAAGTTGTAACCTATAACACACCTCGTTTATTCTCCTAAGGACTTTGAACGGCCCCACAAATCGCGGACCCAGCTTCCGGCAGGGCAGGCGGAGGGGCAGGTTCCGGGTCGAGAGCCAGACTCTGTCCCCCGGGTTAAACACGGGGGCCTCACTGCGGTGGCGGTCAGTGCTCTCCTTGTGTCGTTCTACAGCCCACTTTAGACACTCCTGGACAGCATTCCAGGTCTCTTTCGAGCGCTTCACCCATTCCTCCACCGTAGGAGCCTCCTTCTGGCTCTGCTGCCAAGGCACCAGGACCGGCTGATAACCTAATACAACCTGGAAAGGTGACAGGTTAGTAGAGGAGTGGTGCTGAGAGTTCTGGGCCATCTCGGCCCATGGCACGAACCGTGCCCACTCCCCTGGCCGGTCCTGGCAATACGACCGCAGAAACCTGCCCACATCCTGGTTAATGCGTTCTACCTGCCCATTACTCTCGGGGTGGAAACCCGAGGTCAGGCTGACCGAGACCCCCAGCCTCTCCATAAACGACCTCAATACCCTGGACGTGAACTGGGGACCCCGATCAGATACGATGTCCTCGGGCACCCCACAGTGCCGGAAGACATGGGTGAATAGGGCCTCCGCGGTCTGTAGGGCCGTAGGAAGACCGGGCAAAGGGAGCAGACGGCAGGACTTCGAGAACCGATCCACAATGACCAGGATCGTGGTGTTCCCCTGGGACGGCGGGAGATCCGTGAGGAAATCCAAGGTCGTTGTGGAATGGGGAGGGGCTGTAGTTTCCCTCGAGGCAGGTGCCTAGGAGCCTTACACTGGGCGCGCACCGAACAGGAAGAGACATAATGACGAACATCTTTAACCAAGGTGGGCCACCAGTACCTCCCCTTCAGGCCCCGCACTGTCCGTTCCACCCCAGGATGACCCGAGGAGGGTAGAGTGTGGGACCATCGGATCAGGCGATCGCGAACACCAAGCGGAATGTATTTCAGACCTGCGGGACATTTAGGTGGAGTGGGTTCTGACTGACCCGCCAGCTCAATGTCCGCATCCACCTCCCATACCACCGGTGCCACCAGACAGGAGGCGGGGAGTATGGGAGTAGGATCGATGGTCCGCTCCTCGGTTCCGGGAACCTGGAATGTATGAGAGGGTAAATTGAAACCTCGTAAAGAACATGGCCCACCTGGCTTGACGAGGATTAATTCTCCTCGCTGCCCGGATATACTCCAGGTTACGGTGGTCGGTCCAGATGAGAAAAGGGTGACGTGCCCCCTCAAGCCAATGACGTGCCCCCTCAAGTCAAAGCCTTGACCACGGCTAACAGCTCCCTGTCCCCCACATCATAGTTGCGCTCAGCCGGGCTCAGCTTCTTAGAAAAGAATGCACAGGGGCAGAGCTTCGGAGGAGCGCCCGAACGCTGCGACAGCCCTGCTCCTACCCCAGTCTCGGACGCATCCACCTCCACTATGAATGGCAAAGAGGGGTCCGGATGCGCCAGCACAGGAGCGTTGGTAAACAGAGCCTTCAGACGATGGAAGGCTCTGTCCGCCTCTGCCAACCACCGTAGCTGCACCGGACCCCCCTTCATCAGTGAGGTAATGGGAGCCGCCACCTGGCCAAATCCCCGGATAAACCTCCGGTAATAATTGGCGAACCCCAAGAACCGCTGCACCTCCTTCACAGTGGTTGGGGTTCGCCAATTACGCACAGCCGTAACGCGGTCACAATCCATCACCACCCCCGTGGTGGGAATGTGATATCCCAGAAACGAGACAGCTCGTTTGGAGAACTCACATTTCTCAGCCTTGACGTATAGGTTATGCTCCAGCAGCCGCCCAAGCACTTTACGCACCAGAGCCACATGCTTGGCGCGTGTGGCGGAGTAGATCAGGATGTCATCGATGTACACCACCACACCCTGCCCGAGCATGTCCCTAAGGACCTCGTCCACAAAGGATTGGAAGACGGCGGGAGCATTTTTTAACCCATACGGCATGACAAGGTACTCATAATGGCCCGATGTGGTACTAAATGCGCTTTTCCACTCATCTCCATCTCGGATACGCACCAGGTTATACGCGCTCCTGAAATCTAATTATGTGAAGAAGCGTGCCCCGTGGCAATGAGAGGTATCAGGTAACTGAAACCCACTGTGATAGAATTTAGACCTCTGTAGTCAATGCACGGGTGCAGACCTCCCTCCTTCACAAAAAAGAAGCTCGAGGAGACGGGTGACTTGGATGGCCGAATGTATCCCTGTCTCAAGGACTCAGTGACTTATGGGGGTAATTGAGTCGCCTTCGTTTTACTGAAGGCGATAGCCAAATCGGCATATTCTGAGGGAATGTGCACGGTGGAGACTTGGTCTGGACTTTCCACCGTGGTTGCAACGATGGAAACTCCTATGCACCTACCTGAGCACTCCCTCGACCACCCCTTAAGAGCACTCTGCCTCCACAAAATCTGAGGGTTGTGAGTGGCTAGCCAGGGGATTCCCAGTACCACCGGAAACGCCGGGGAGTCAATGAGGAATAAGCTGATACGTTCCTCATGGCCCCCCCACGTCAGCATAACCAGTGGCACGGTGACCTCCCCTACTTGGCCGGACCCTAGCGGTTGACTATCTAGGGCGTGCACAGGGAAGGGGTGGTCCAGCTGAACCAGGGGAATCCCTAACTTCTTGGCTAACCCACGGTCCATAAAACTCCCAGCTGCACCTGAATCGACTAGTGCCTTATACTGGAAGTGAGGGGAAAAATCAGGAAAACAAACTGAGGTGTACATGTGGTCGACAGGGGGCTCTGGGTGTGGCTGGTGCTGACTCACCTGGGGGGTCGATGTAGTGCTCTGCCTGCCATCCGAACTCCCGGGTGGACCTCTCCAGCACCGGTCCGCAGTGTGTCCTCTGCGCCCACAGTGGGTGCAGTAGAGCCCCCCCCCCCCCCTCCGGTCCTCCTTGAAGCAGCTCCATGGGCAGTGGAGCAGGAGGGCTGGGAGGTGGAATGAACAGGCCCCAACTGGAACGTCCCCGGGCAGCCAGTAGGTTGTCCAGTCTGATGGACAAATCCACCAGCTGGTCTGGGGTGGTGGTGTTGTCCCTACAAGCCAGCTCCCGGCAGACGTCCTCACGGAGACTGCACCTATAGTGATCTATCAGGGCCCGCTCATTCCACCCCGATCCAGCGGCGAGAGTCCAGAATTCCAGGGCGAAATCCTGAGCGCTCCTCGTCTCAAGTGGAATAACCGCTACCCCGCCGCCCTGCCCTCCGGGGGATGATCGAATACCGCCCGGAAGCGGCAGGTGAACTCTGGGTAGTCGCCCGAGCCGCGTCTGGGCCATCCCAGACCGCGTTGGCCCATTCCAGGGCTCAACCCGTGAGACACGAGACGAGGACGCTCACTTTCTCTTCGTCAGTGGGAGGGGGCCGGACGGTCGCCAGGTACAGTTCTAACTGGAGCAAAAACCCCTTGCACCCAGCGGGCCGTCCCATCGAATTCCCTGGAATGTGTAATCCGGATTGAGATGGGATTGGGATGTGTAATCCCCTGAGCCCGCTTCAGTGGGTGTTGGTAGGGGCGCAGGATGAGGAACCGGAGCTGGTCTGGCTGGGGAAGCATCTCTCTCTCAGCTCTCCAACCGGGCTAGCACCTGGTCCATGGCCGAGCCCAGGCGGTGGAGGAGGCTGGCGTGTTGCGACGCTTGCTCAGCCATGGACGGCGCTTCTGCTCCTGCTGACTCCATCGTAGTGGTGCGGGATTCTGTCACGATTTACCAGGAGCAGTAGAGAGGCAGAGTCAATTGCAGGAGACAGAGGTCCGGTAGTGCGATAGCATTTAATAACAACCCGAAAACAACACAAGAAGCCGAAAGGCACAGGGTGTACACAATACCCAAAGAGGGAACACGTTCCCAAAACAAAATGACGCACGGGGCGCAGACCGCCGCCCGACCGAGGAGGGGCGCCACCTTCCGTGGATACTGTGACAACCTTCAAACATTTTCAATCTTTGAAGTTTCTTGCTTGTCCAATGCTTGCTGCACTGAGAGAATAAAGTGTTGTATCTGCAAAAGTTCACCTCTGCACCATCACAGACTGGTCTTCCCTAACTGCCTGGATCTGTTGAGACCCCTGTTGCCATCTGATCCTGCTCAGATGAGGCATGACAAAGAAATACCTTGGTGTACATGTATACATTAAATTTTCCAAGAATAGAATCATTGGTTCAATAATTTAAATTATCCTTATTCCCAGATCCCAGACTGTAGCCTTCCCTACAACTCAAGATGGAACTTTGTATCCATTCACTAATTGTTATAATATACTGCAAAATTCACCTGAGCTCCGTAGACTGGTCTTCCCTGGCTTTCAGACCCTGCTGGGACACCTGTCACCATCTGATCTTTCTAAGACATAATGAGCATAGTGTTGTGTACTGACTGTGCACCATGACATTGAAGCCTGTAGAGCTGTTTATACCATGTCAGTGTGAAAGTAGGGAATTAGCTAGGGAAACTGACAGATCAACAACGTTACATTGCTATACTGCCAAATAAAAACTCACATTACGCTGAAGAAACATCAGAATATAGCGGTCTTCAATTGTATTGCCGCTGATTTCATCATTTGATTCAAGTCTAGTGTGATTGAGGCAAAAAAGGCATAATAGCTAAAGTTAGTGAGCTAGCTAGCTAACGTTAGCTAACTTTTGGCTAGCTCTAGCAAATGTTACATCATCAAATTGACTTCTGTTGAAATGGGACAAAACAAAGGCTACAAAACATGTCCATACACACAACAGCTATTAGTTTCTGCTACATGAAAGATAGCTACAGACTAGCTAGAGCTGAACTTGCTGTGGTAGCTACTAGCTAGCTAAGTAGTTGCTAGTAGTTCATTCACTTCTGTCGAGAGGTGATGAAACATTGACTAACGTGACATCACTTACACTACTAGCTCAGCACTGGGAATAATTATTTTTTCTTCTGTCAAACAGCAGTTACCTTGCCAGCTAGATCAGTCATCTAAAGAGTAGCCAGTTTCTGCTCTGTTTGCTTTTACAACTTGGAGAAAAAACACAACACAGACAGCAGCTGCCTTTGATCATCTCTCTCATGCTGGTCCTATACGCCAGCCTTTCAGAAACTTTGCCTTCACACAGCCTGTCCGCAAGCTCTGTGGTGTCCATGCAGTCCTAAATGTGATTTCAGAATGTGGAATGGTCATGTACCCCCCGTCCAAGTGAAAGTTGTGCCCTTGGTTCTCAGTATATCAGAGAGAAGGTAAATAAATATGTGCAAGTGTAGCTCTTTGATAGTTTAATACAATATGTTGATCTATTTTTCATACACTGCCTTAGATTTATAATTCACTAGCTGAAATTTTACCTTGATGGATATATTCTAAGAAGTAAGTTTGACTGAGGTTTGATATTTGAAATGTTCCCTTTTTATGGCAGTTATCCATCGACACATGGAGCAACTGTTGGGCTTTTCAAGGTTATATCATCGAGCATTCCAAGAATCTGGTTTTACAATACTATTTGAGCCTTTCTTAAAAGTAATGCCGTGGGCTGACACTTACCCAGAGACAAAATTAGAGAAGGCAAATTAAGGAGAGGTGCTTCATTGAAAATATAATATTCTTCATGCAAATAAATGACTGTACCTCCTAACCCGCCCTTCTTGACATCAGTGGCGAGAAAGGTAAAAAAAGCTTTGGAAAAAGGGTAGTGAATTAATATGAGAGGTAGTGAAATGTACCTACTATTTGACTACTGCTGTTGCTTTGGCATGCGTACTTAATCAGATTTTTTTTGGTGCAAATTTATAAAAAATAATAAACAGAAATACCTTATTAATATAAGTATACAGACCCTTTCCTATGTCCATTGACCATCCTTGAGATGTTTCTTCAACTTGATTGGAGTCCACCTGTTGTAAATTCAATTGATTGGACATGATTTGGAAAGGCACACACCTGACGATATAAGGTCCCACAGTTGACAGTGCATGTCAGAGAATAAACCAAGCCATGAAGTCGAAGGAATTGCCCGTAGAGCTCCGAGACAGGATTGTGTCAAGGCACAGATTTGGGGAAGGGTACCAAAATATTTCTGCAGCATTGAAGGTCCACAAAAACACAGTGGCCTCCATTATTCTTAAATGGAAGAAGTTTGGAACCACCAAGACTCTTCCTAGAGCTGGCCACCCGGCCAAACTGAGCAATCAGGGGAGAAGGGCCTTGGTCAGGGAGGTGACCATAAACCTGATGATCACTCTGACAAAGCTCTAGAGTTCCTCTGTGAAGGTGGGAGAAACTTCCAGAAGGACAACCATCTCTGCAGCACTCCACCAATCAGGCCTTTATGGTAGAGTGGCCAGACTGAAGCCACATGACAGCCCACTTGCACTTTGCCAAAAGGCACCTAAAACTCTGACCATGACAAGCAAGATTTATCTCATTGGCCTGAATGCCAAGCGTCACGTCTGGAGGAAACCTGGCACCATCCCTACGGTGAAGCATGGTGGTGGCAGCATCATGCTGTGGGAATGTTTTTCAGTGGTTGGGACTGGGAGACTACTCAGGATCAAGGTAAAGATTAACAGAGCAAACTACAGAGATACTGAGTTAAAACCTGCTCTAGAACACTCAGGACTTCAGACTGGGGTGAAGGTTCACCTTCCAACAGGACAACGATCCTAAGCACACAGCCAAGACAATGCAGGAGTGGCTTCGGGACAAGTCTCTGAATGTCCTTGAGTGGCCCAGCCAGAGCCCGGACTTGAACCAGATCTAACATCTCTGGAGAGACCTGAAAATAGCTGTGCAGCGACACGCCCCATCCAACCTGATAGAGCTTGAGAGGATCTGCAGAGAAGAATGGGAGAAACTCCCCAAATACAGGTGCGGCAAGCTTGTAGCGTCATACCCAAGAACACTCGTGGCTGTAATCGCTGCCAAAGGTGCTTCAACAAAGCACTGAGTAAAGTGTCTGAATACTTATGTAAATGTAATATTACATTATTTTTTTTTTTCTAAATTCCCCCAAAATCTAAAAACCTGTTTTTGCTTTCTCAATATGGGCCATTGTGTATAGATTGATGAGGGGAAAAAAACTATTCCAGCAATTTTAAAATAAGGCTGTAACGTAAAAAAAACAATCAGTATCTGGTGTGACCACCATTTGCCTCATGCAGACGACACATCTCCTTTGAAGAGAGTTGATTAGGCTGTTGATTTTGGCCTGTGGAATGTGGTCCCACTCTACTTCAATGGCTGTGCGAAATTGCTGGATATTGGCAGGAACTGGAACACGCTGTCGTACTCATCGATCCAGATTATCTCAAACGTGCTCAATCAGTTACATGTCTGGTGAGTTTGCAGGTCATGGAAGATCTGTACAGCTTCCAGGAATTCTGTACAGATTCTTGCGACATGGGGCCGTGCATTATCATGCTGAAACATGAGGCGATGGCGGTATGATGAATGTCACGACAATGGGCCTCAGGATCTCGTCACAGTTTCGCTGTGCATTCAAATTGCCATTGATGAAATGCAATTGTATTTGTTGTCCGTAGCTTATGCCTGCCCATACCATAACCCTACCGCCATCATGGGGCACTCCGTTCACAACACTGATATCAGCAAACTGCTTGCCCACGTGATGCCATCTGCCCTGTACAGTTGAAACTGGAATTCATCCTTGAAGAGCACCCCTGTCCAGTGTGCCAGTGACTATCGAAGGTGAGCATTTTTAGAGTGGCCTTTTATTATCCACAGCAGAAGGTGCACCTGTGATCATGCAGTTAAATTAGCTTTTTGATATGCCTTACCTGACAGGTGGATGGATTATCTTGGAAAGGATCAATTCTCAGTAACAGGGACATAAACATTTGAAAGAAATTGTCACGTCCTGACCAGTAAAGGGGGTTATTTGTAATTGTATTTTGGTCAGGGTGTGGCAGGGGGTGTTTGTTTTATGTGTTTCGGGGTTTTTGGTTAATGTTCTATGTTAGTATATTTCTATGTCCTTTCTAGGTCTTCTATTTCTAGGTTTAGTTTATTGGGTTGACCTTCAATTGGAGGCAGCTGTTCCTCGTTGCCTCTAATTGAAAGGTCCTATTTAGTAGGGGTGTTTTTTTCCATGGGTTTTGTGGGTAGTTGTTCCGTGTATAGCTGTTAGCCTTACAGGACTGTTTTCGTCGTTGTTTTTGTAATAGTGTTTTGTTTTGGTTTTTCATCTAATAAAAGAAGATGAGTATTCATATACCCGCTGCGTTTTGGTCCACCTTTTACGACGCACCTGACAGAAATAAGCTTTTTGTGCGTATGGAAAATTTCAGAGATCTTTTATTTCAGCTCATGAAACATGGGACCAACACTTTATATGTTGCGTTTATATTTTTGTTCGGTGTAGATATTCCAATACCAAATATTATTTCATTCTAAAAGTGAAGCTAGCTCTGGACACTGTCAACAACTCAGCAATGGCCATATAACATGAACTACTATACATTGCTCCAGGCCTATGATGTCAGAAGTCACCTTGCAGTCTGATGTGTCTGTCTGGACAGGATGGTAACCGAGAGTTACTAGATAAATATAACACTTTTTGGATGAGGGTTTTCAACAACAACAAAAAATTAACCTAATGACATATTGACTTTCTCTCTATAGCTTGTGTTTTTGTTGTTTGATGATTAAGTCTTTGGTATGTCGGCACAGATGTGACATCATTTGTAAATTCCTGTACTTTTGTACAGTTGAAGAATCTTAATTTGAGCCAGATTGCTACAGCAGGAAAATAATCCTGCAGCAACAGGAAATGTGAATTAGTATGTGAATTAGAATTAATGAATTTTGGAAGGGCTCATACATTTTTTGTAAAGGAAAAATCAAGTCTGAAATTTCAAAGTGGAAACTGCAAACTTCTGAAGACTTTTTAAAACTCAAATGCATTGCAGGAAAGTTCTCCTGCAACAGGGTGATCAATTTTCAAACCCTGCATCTGTATGAGAAGATGCATTCATTTGGAAAGAAATACATTCCACAACAAATTAAAAAAGTGTAAGCAAAAAGAAAACTATTCTATTGTTTAGCTATCTCTTCCGATTTGGTCCTGCCGTACATACCTACACGTACGCTACGGTCACAAGACGCAGGTCTCCTAATTGTCCCTAGAATTTCTAAGCAAACGGCTGGAGGTAGGGCTTTCTCCTATAGAGCTCCATTTTTATGGAATGGTCTGCCTACCCACGTGAGAGACGCAGACTCAGTCTCAACCTTTAAGTCTTTACTGAAGACTTATCTCTTCAGTAGGTCCTATGATTAAGTATAGTCTGGCCCAGGAGTGTGAAGGTGAACGGAAAGGCTGGAGCAACGAACCGCCCTTGCTGTCTCTGCCTTGTCGGTTCCCCTCTTCCCACTGGGATTCTCTGCCTCTAACCCTTTTACAGGGGCTGAGTCACTGACTTACTGGTGTTCTTCCATGCCGTCCATGGGAGGGGTGCGTCACTCGAGTAGGTTGAGCCACTGACGTGGTCTTCCTGTCTGGGTTGGCGCCCCCCCCTTGGGTTGTGCCGTGGCGGAGATCTTTCTGGGCTATACTCGGCCTTGTCTTCGGACGGTAAGTTGGTGGTTGTAGATATCCCTCTAGTGGTGTGGGGGCTGTGCTTTGGCAAAGTGGGTGGGGTTATATCCTGCCTGTTTGGCCCTGTCCGGGGGTATCATCGGATGGGGCCACAGTGTCTTCTGATCCCTCCTGTCTCAGCCTCCAGTATTTATGCTGCAGTAGTTTATGTGTCGGGGGGCTAGGGTCAGTCTGTTACATCTGGAGTATTCTCTTGTCTTATCCGGTGTCCTGTGTGAATGTAAATATGCTCTCTCTAATTCTCTCTTTCTCTCTTTCTTTCTTTCTCTCGGAGGACCTGAGCCCTAGGACCATGCCTCAGGACTACCTGGCATGATGACTCCTTGCTGTCCCCAGTCCACCTGGCCATGCTGCTGCTCCAGTTTCAACTGTTCTGCCTGCGGCTACGGAACCCTGACCTGTTCACCGGACGTGCTTGTTGCACCCTCGACAATTACTATGATTATTATTATTTGACCATGCTGGTCATTTACGAACATTTTAACATCTTGACCATGTTCTGTTATAATATCCACCCAGCACAGCCAGAAGAGGACTGGCCACCCCTCATAGCCTGGTTCCTCTCTAGGTTTCTTCCTAGGTTTTTGGCCTTTCTCTGGAGTTTTTCCTAGGGAGTTTTTCCCAGCCACCGTGCTTCTTTCACATGCATTGCTTGCTGTTTGGGGTTTTAGGCTGGGTTTCTGTACAGCACTTTGAGATTTCAGCTGATGTACGAAGGGCTATATAAATAAATTTTATTTGATTCAGGGCCTTGAATATGTCAACTATTGCATTTTTCCAATTAAGCTATGACGTTTTTTGTGGTATTGATTTTCAAACATGCCTTACATTTAAACATATGAAGCCATTGTCATGGGTCACATTGGACCCAATTTAGAATTAGGAAATGTATGCAGTTGGTATTCAGACTTACCTTATGTGGGTGTATAATGGGCTTTGCAGGCGTGGTTTCCTTGCGCGCACTGAAAACATTTAATTTAACCGCTGAAAACCATCCCACTTGCTGGCCAATAGATTTTCTCGTGGAGTTTTCATTCAATAGGGGTTTCAGTACATTTATCTAAAGCCTTCCCTTTAAATTTGGTTTACCTTTAATAAGAATTTTCTCGACATACAAACTAGAATATATGGAGAAAACAGTTCAGAATATTAGTCCTTAATGAAAGAAAGCCATGTAAATACACACATATTCATCTACTTTTCAGCACCAAATGGTAGATAAAAAAACACTCTGATCTTGTATATTATTTAGGGTTAGGAAAGTATTTATGAATAATAAAAAAAACTGGTTTGGAGAGCCATTACTCACAAAATATATTGGTGAATCAAAAAAATACAGTGGTTTGATTCATCCTGAAACTTTCCATATGTAATTGTTCAAACCATAAAATATTGGAAGGTGAGAAAAGTGTACAATAAGGGTTGAACAGTAGTCCTATAAATCTACCTTAATAATCCTCACGAATCATGGAACAGTGATGACAACGGTCCGGTCGTCATGAACCGTGTGCCAGGATCCAGGTTTAAACTGCTATTTATGGCCTGCGTTTCATAATGATTGAAATAGGTTACATGTCCCAAATTATTGCATAACTTGTAATACGGTAGCCTAAAATGATCCACCATTCCTAGCAATCCTCAGGAAAAACAACACGAACGTGACAGAGGAAAGAAAGGTAAACTAACAATGGAATGATGAAAAATGTAAGGAAACTAACACTAAAGTGACAATTAAAATTGTATGTGGTTTAACTTAGTTTGGCTACTGATAGTGGCTAATATTTAACACACTACAACTTGTAAAAAACAATACAGTGAAAAGTCTAGGCACATGATTAAAACATTCTAGAAATCATAAATCAACTTGGTAGGTTTGGTGCTATACTGTCATTTGCGATTGGAAACAAAAGCCTACAGCTTGGGACTCCAAATGCAATCCCTGCAAGGTTAAAAGCCAGAATTTCATAAACGTCGCTGTGGAAAATGTGATATGTTGATATGCTTCAGTTTCCTACAATTTGACTTGTTTCACATTTGGCTCCGGTGACCATGAGACAAAATAGATAAAAAACAATTGTCATTTATATATACAATCCCCTTATACAAATGGCTTACTCATTTAATTAGCTCTTACCACTAGCTCTTATCAATTTGTAAATTACAGTGCATGGTGTCTGGTGTTATTTCTATCTGGAAAAATAAAGTAGATTGTTCGACCATATTCATTGTTTATTCATGAGTGAAGGTGATGGAATTATGAGGGAATTAAGTCAAGGTCAAAATATGGCATATCTGTAGACACACCTCCACCACACCTTCATGACTTTCACCTCCACCCTAAACCTCCATAAACAAATAGCTACGTGTATTCCAAGTCAGAATACACAGAGAGAAAAGTGCATAAAAAGTCAATTATGTTCCATTTATGCAAGCTTAATTGACTTACCTAGTTAAATAAACATCAAATAAAATTGTGAAACATCATCAAAGACAACAGAAATCGCTAATATATTATTTTGGGGGCTATCAATTTGTATATCGCAGATTCATTATGGAGACTAGTGTTCGTGCAGATATCCAAGGGTTTGCGACATTCAGATATGAGACTGATGAGGTAATAATGATACATTAATAGAAGACTAATCGATAGGAAAATATCTGAAGAGTCAATTCTGGAAATAGGGACTCTATAAACATTTTCCCATGGTGCCCCGACTTCCTAGTTAATCAAAGTTTACATGATTAGATGAATCACGTAATAATAATTACACAGAGAATTGATTTGACAAAATAGCAGTCTTCACATTTAATGATAGTCACAGACACGACATAATGGAGACCCCGTGTGAAGAGTCTAAAATAGAATGTCTTCATGATTGAATTAAGAATACACAGTTAAAGTCGGAAGTTTACATACACTTAGGTGGGAGTCATTAAAACTCGTTTTTCAACCACTCCACTAATTTCTTGATAACAAACTATAGTTTTGGCAAGTCGGGTAGAAAATCTAATTTGTCATTTTTCTAACAATTGATTACAGACATATTATTTCACTTATAATTCACTGTATCACAATTCCAGTGGGTCAGAAGTTTACATACACTAAGTTGACTGTGCCTTTAAACAGTTTGGAAAATTCCAGAAAATTATGTAATGGCTTTAGAAGCTTCTGATAGGCTAATTGACATCATTTGAGTCAATTGGAGGTGTACCTGTGGATGTATTTCAAGGCCTACCTTCAAACTCAGTGCCTCTTTGCTTGACATCATGAGAAAGTCAAGAGAAATCAGCCAAGACCTCAGAAAAAAATTGCGGACCTCCACAAGTCTGGTTCATCCTTGGGAGCAATTTCCAAACGCCTGAAGGTACCACGTTCATCTGTACAAACAATAGTACGCAAGTATAAACACCATGGGACCACGCAGCCGTCATACCGCTAAGGAAGGTGTCACGACTTCTACCGAAGTTGATGCCCCTCCTTGTTCGGGTGGTGTTCGGCGATCGACGTCACCGGCCTTCTAGCCACCATTGATCAGTTTTTCATTTCCCATTGGTAATGTCTGGTCTCTTTACACACCTGTTTCATATCCCAGTAATTATTTGTTGTGTATTTAACCCTCTGCTTCCCCTCATTTCTCTGTAGGTGATTGTTTGTTTGTTTGTTTGTTATGTACGTGTTGTTTCTGTATCGGTGTGCGACGGGTTATTGTTTTACCCAAATTATTTTTCTACGTTGGTTTTGGAAATAAATACTAAATTTTTAACCACTCTGTTTTCTCCTGCGCCTGACTTCCCTGCCACCTACATACACGGACTATGACAGAAGGAGACGCGTTCTGTCTCCTAAAGCTGAACATACTTTGGTGTGAAAAGTTCAAATCAATCCCAGAACAACAGCAAAGGACCTTTTGAGATGCTGGAGGAAACAGGTACAAAAGTATCTATATCCACAGGAAAACGAGTCCTATATCGACATAACCTAAAAAGCTTCTCATCAAGGAAGAAGCCACTGCTCCAAAACCGCCATAAAAAAGACAGACTACGGTTTGCAACTGCAAGTAGGGACAAAGATCATTCTTTTTGGAGAAATGTACTCTGGTCTGATGAAATAAAAATTGAACTGTTTGGCCATAATGACCATCGTTATGTTTGGAGGAAAAAGAGGGGAGGCTTGCAAGCCGAAGAACACCATTCAAACCGTGAATCATGGGGGTGGCAGCATCATGTTGTGAGGGTGCTTTGCTGCAGGAGGGACTGGTGCACTTCACAAAATAGATGGCGTCATGAGGTAGGAAAATTATGTGGATATATTGAAGCAACACTTCAAGACATCAGTCAGGAAGTTAAAGCTTGGTCGCAGATGGGTCTTCCAAATGGACGATGACCCCAATCATACTTCCAAAGTTATGGCAAAATGGCTTAAGGACAACAATGTCAAGGTATTGGAGTGGCCATCACAAAGCCCTGACCTCAATCCCATAGAAAATGTGTGGGCAGAACTGAAAAAGCGTGTGCGAGCAAGGAGGCTTACAAACCTGACTCAGTTACACCAGCTCTGTCAGGAAGAATGGGCCAAAATTCACCCAACCTATTGTGGGAAGCTTGTGGAAGGCTACCCGAAACATTTGACCCAAGTTAAACAATTTAAAGGCAATGCTACCAAATACTAATTGAGTGTATGTAAACTTCTGACCCAATGGGAATGTGATGAAAGAAATAAAAGCTGAAATAAATCATTCTCTCTATGATTATTCTGACATTTCACATTCTTAAAATAAAGTGATGATCCTAACTGACCTAAAACTGGGAATTTTTACTAGGATTAAATGTCAGGAATTGTGAAAAACTGAGTTTAAATGTATTTGGCTAAGGTGTATTTCAACTTCCGACTTCAACTGTAAATACAGTACAAAACAAGTCATTCCCATTTTCAAAGATCAGGTCAAATCGTTTCAAATAGTTTCTTCAAAATAACCTTCTTCAAAATAACAAAAGCACAGTGTAAGGGAAACATTTTGATAAAGTATTATTTTCCATGAATGCAGAGCTTTGACAGTCAATAATTCATTATTTTACACTTTTTTTCTCCATAAGTGTGATAGCAAAATGATAATAACTAATGTACTAAAGCTATCTTTTACCAGGCAGGGGAATGTATGGTAGTTATTATCAACCATGTAACCTAGCTAGCTAAACACGTTGGCATTGCTAACGTTAGCTACCTTTTTGGCTGACAACGTGAATATTATGACATGTACTGTATACCATGTTTACTACCAGTTCTGAAGTCATTGTTGCTCAAATGAAAGAGTTATCTTCAATGTTGTCCATAACTGTTATCTCAATGGTATCCACAGTCGTTTAATTTTCTTCATTTTATTTTAGTAATTTTAGCAGATGGTGTTACACAGAGCAGTTCTCGCCAGGAGCAATTAGAGTTAAATGCCTTGCTCAAGGGCATATTGACAGATTTTTCACCTATTGTAGTATGCTCAGGGATTCGAAACAGCCACCTTTCGGTTACTGGTCCAACGCTCTTAATCGCTAGGACACTTGCCACTACCTGCCTCAAATTTCCCACAGTCACAAAGTCAAAATGCCTACGTTGGGTTTCCACTAGATAACACAGCCACAAAGTCTCAGAGCGGATGTTGATGCTACGTCATCCCAATGGCGACAACCAATGAGAGCTGGGGTTTCTGGGATATCGTGTTCAAATCCCAAAACACCTGTTCACACATAGTTATGCAGTGCAAGTTTAAGTTCCATTTATGTGAGACTTAAATGACTTTCCTAGTTAATAAATAACCATCTAACCCCACGTCATACAGTTCAATTTCAAACTGCAGAACTAGTTAATCAGTGCTGATATCTGGAAAGAGTTCTACTCTTCAACTCGGTGGAATGCTATTGGATGTGGAAGGTAATGTGGAAAGCTGCCGTTACGTGGCTATTGCTGCGGACTATGAGATAGAGTCCAAAGGGGTGTGGGCGGGTGGGGTGGATGGGATGGGGGGGGCACCCCAGACGGCTCATTTCTAGATGGGTGGAGGACTGCCTGGATACGATGGATCGGTAATTACCTGTGTGCCGCTTTGATTCAGGGGAATTAGAGCTGATGAGGATGATGAAGAGAGGGTTGGCTCTGGAGGAGATGAGCAGTGTGGAGACACCGGTCAGGCAGTCAATCTCATGATGGAGAGATGAGAGGGGGCAGTCTATTAAGGCTGGAGCAAACTGCTTGATATAGTCAGAGAGGAAAGGATAAGATGGTGGAAGACGTATGTGACACTCACAGAGCACAAGGAGATTGAGTCAGTCAGGTACAGAAGACACTGGCTTTATTCAGCAGAGAGATAAAGTATATTTCATGTCTTAATAACATAAATCAAACTCCTCACACGTTATTCATATCCGATCTGATATTAAATCAGCATATTTAACATATTTTATCACCCTCCGTTGTCACGTATGCTTCCTCTCCGGCCTCTAGGTCACCAGGCTGCTCGTTAGGGCGCACAACTGTCACCAGCGTTACACGCATAATGACACTCACCTGGACTCCATCACCTCCTTGATTACATGCCCTTTATATGTCACTCCCTTTGGTTTCTTACCCAGTCGTCATTGTTGCTGTTTCGTGTTGGTGCGCTGTTTGTGTTTCTTGTTTTGTTCATTTATTCATTAAATGTATTCACTCCCTGAACTTGCTTCCTGAATCTCAGTGTACATCGTTACATCCGTTGTCTATGTGTAGATGTAACAGACCAAATATGAACATAACTTACTATGTTCTGAAAACACAACCCCATATGGAGTTAATTTCCATGTACAATCACAGCCATTTGATTGGTTTTCATGCCTCACTGTTTTTGTTTGTTATGCTTCTGCTTTGCTTCTCATTGTGGAACAAGCCTATTTCACCACTTCCCCCTTTCAACAAACCTATTTTGCCATTCTCCCCCCTCTCTTTTATGTCATTTAATTAAATTCCATATCAGGCATAGCCGTCTGGAAGCTACAATTCCAGTGTGGAATCCTGACTCTCCTATATTCTGTAAATAATCCATCATTTGAATGGTGTGTGTTATCCATGGCTTCTCTGGAGGGGCCTTAAATCACTGCTGATGTGTACAGGCCTGCATAGATGAAATAGCTTAAAGGCTTTTTGACTCATTTGCCTGTAACAGATGGGCTAGTTGGCTGCTTGGGTCACACTCACTGCCCCAAATGCAGGGGCGGAGCCAGAGGGGTGTCCGGGGTGGCACTTGACAACTCTGACATCTGATTGGCCACCTCACAATGTAATTTGCTACTGGCAGTTTGATGTTGCTTGACATCGCATTCACCTCTTGTTGAAAGAAGCATTTATTTTGATGTACGGCGGTGCATTTTTCAAATCGAGGAAGAGAGAATATTGTTGGTTGTGAGATGCAGAAGAAGAACATACAGAAGAAGAGAGAATATTTCAACAAGCTCCACGAGCTCTTTTCGCAATTGGCGAAAGCATCATATTTGAAGTGTTTTTATGTTTAGCATCGGGTTTAGGTTTCCTGAACAACTTTTCCGAAAGTTGAGTTGCTGTGTAAGTTAATGTTAGACCATTGGCTGCATTAACAAACAGTTAATCAGATAAGAGAGATCGGTTCCCAATTTAACCTAACATTATGTTCACATCTGTGCTAGTAATACACGCATATACAGTGCAGTGTTGTAAGATACAATATATGAATGTTTAGCTAATGTGGGGTAACTAGTAGGCTACAGCTGTCAGTGTTCAGCAAGTTAACATTCAGCAATTTGAAATCCAATAACTCAGTTAAATTTTCATACTTGAACTCAAAACGAACAATGGTTATTATCAATCTATTAACTTTACTCAAAAGATTACCACAATTTGCAGATACACTTTTACGATAGCAAACAGGCTAAGAAATGATAGCTAGCTAAGTTACTTACTGCAGAGTAGGCTAGCCATGATCTAAGTAGTATTTTTTTTATTTAACCTTTATTTAACTAGGCAAGTCAGTTAAAACAAATTCTTATTTACAATGACGTCCTACCAAAAGGCAAAAGACATCCTGCGGGATTAACACATAAATAAATAACATAAATATAGGACAAAACACACATCACGAGAAGAGAGACAACACAACACTACATGAAGAGAGACCTAAGACAACAACATAGCAAGGCAGCAACACATGACTACACAGCATGGTAGCAACACAACATAACAACATGGTAGCAACACAACATGGTAGCAGCACAAAACATTGTACAAACATTATTGGGCAGAGACAGCAGCACAAAGGACAAAGTAGAGACAACAATACATCATGCAAAGCAGCCAAAACTGTCAGTAAGAGTGTCCATAATTGAGTCTTTGAATGAAGAGATTGAGCTAAAACAGTCCAGTTTGAGTGTTTGTTGCAGCTCATTCCAGTCGCTAGCTGCAGCGAACTGAAAAGACGAGCGACCCAGGGATGTGTGTGCTTTGGGGACCTTTAACAGAATGTGACTGGCAGAATGGGTGTTGTATGTGGAGGATTAGGGCTGCAGTAGATTTCTCAGATGGGGGGAGTGAGGCCTAAGAGGGTTTTATAAATGTAAATGTCTTGCGACAGGTATACAGAGATGACCAGTTTACAGAGGAGTATAGAGTGCAGTTATGTGTCCTATAAGGAGCATTGGTGGCAAATCTGACGGCTCGAGAGCACCCTTACCTGCTGATCTATAAATTATGTCACCGTAATCTGGCATGGGTAGGATGATCATCTGAATCAGGGTTAGTTTGGCAGCTGGGGAGAAAGAGGAGCGATTACGATAGAGGAAACCAAGTCTAGATTTAACTTTAGCCTGCAGTTTTGATATGTGCTGAGAGAAGGACAGTGTACCGTCTAGCCAAGTACTTGTAAACTCAGCAAAAAAAGAAACGTCCTCTCACTGTCAACTATGTTTATTTTCAGCAAATTAAACATGTGTAAATATTTGTATGAACATAACAAGATTCAAAAACTGAGACATAAACTGAACAAGTAACAGTCAGTATCTGGTGTGGCCACCAGCTGCATTAAGTACTGCAGTGCATCTCCTCCTCATGGACTGCACCAGATTTGCCAGTTCTTGCTATGACATGTTACCCCACTCTTCCACCAAGGCACCTGCAAGTTCCCGGACATTTCTTTGGGGAATGGCCCTAGCCCTCAACCTCCGATCCAACAGGTCCCAGACGTGGTCAATGGGATTGACATCCGGGTTCTTCGCTGGCCATGGCAGAACACTGACATTCTTCTCTTGCAGGAAATCATGCACAGAACGAGCAGTATGGCTGGTGGCATTGTCATGCTGGAGGGTCATGTCAGGATGAGCCTGCAGGAAGGGTACCACATGAGGGAGGAGGATGTCTTCCCTGTGCGTCGACACAATCCTGTCTCGGAGCTCTACGGACAATCCCATCAACCTCATGGCTTGGTTTTTGCCCTGACATGCACTGTCAACTGTGGGACCTTATATAGACAGGTGGGTGCCTTTCCAGAAAATGTCCAATCAATTGAATTTACCACAGGTGGACTCCAATCAAGTTGTAGAAACATCTCTAGGATGATCAATGAAAACAGTATGCACCTGAGCTCAATTTCGAGTCTCGTAGCAAAGGGTCTGAATACTTATGTAAATAAGGTATCTGTTTTTTTCTAATACATTTGCAAACAATTTCCCTTTTTTTTGCTTTGTCATTATAGGGTATTGTGTGTAGATTGCTGAGGATTTTTTGTATATTTAATAAATTTTAGAATAAGGCTGTAACATAACAAAATGTGGAAAAAGTCAAGGGGCCTGAATAGTTTCCGAAAGCACTGTAAATGCCTTAGTCTACAATGACAGCACAAAGCGGCACTTTTTTGGGCATTGATTTCAGCTCTTGGATTCCTTCCCTTTGAAGATGTTATAAATCCCTTGGTACTTTAAGTGTTCGACTCAAGGTGTCCTTTCAGTGTCAACGTAAAGAACTTAGGAGGAGCATCACAACTCACTGTTACAATCTGTCTCAACTGGCACTTAACTGTAGATGTCTTGATTGTACCGGCAGAAAATAAGATTACATTTTTAGTGAGTCAGATGTTTTAGTAACAAGTTATTCCTTTGATGTGTCTCGGTATATCAGTATGTGATGCATAATCCATCCCATTTAGGTCAAACTCATCCAGTCCCCCTGAGCCAGTAAAGGGTTAAAGATTGATGTGATGGCAAGTTTAGAGGGAATGTAAGCACAGTTAATAATTAATGCTGGTGCACTCTGTCAAATAGGCCCCAGTGCAGGCCAAAGGGGCTGCTATAGTACAGTACATAAGAGTTAGAGCACACTACATTCCCAAATGAGCCATCCTAACTCGGAAATGTTATGATCATTCATCCCTTTGGCTCACAAGCTTGACTAATGGCATTTAAGTAACACCTTATCACAGGCATGAACCTTACCTCGCTCTCAAGTGTTCACATAGCTTGTTGCAAGCAGTTCATTTGAGTCTGGTTGGTGGAGGCATTTTTTAGTAGGAACAAATCCAAGAGCACAACAGAAACACATTCTGTTGGTCTGCACTGCGCTATGAACCACGTTGACCACTGAACCTGCCAATAAAAATAAACTGCTCAATTACATAAACTGCCCATCATTCAAAAAATTGTTAGAACTTTTTCTGAAAACTAATGATTACTTCAGCAACAGCCTTATATCACATCTGTATGCAAAACACTCTTGATTGCAATTCACTGACTCATGCATGTTATTTCAAAACTCCAATTTACTTGTTGATAGAAAGTGACAGTTGCATGAAAGCAAACCTTTTTCACACCAAAAATGTCTGATATGCTAATTCATGAGTTGAGAGAGTATAAGCTACAAAGGCCCTGTAAGGTAGGTCCGAAATCCCTCCTGATTATTATGTTATTACAGTTCTTGATGTCCCAAGGCCATTGCAGTATATTATTTTCATCAAACTGAATATTGCACAAACTGAAACTTGTAAAGCAATTAACACAATGCAAATGTATTTGAACCCAATCTAATCAAATGCATCACAGTAATAACTCCCTCCTTTCTGTCAGGCCTATCTTGATTATTTTAGTTCCCTTTAAGCTCTCATTTTTCAAAAGCTCCCAGTTTCTTAAATTGGCTTTGCTGTCCTGCATCTCTGACTTATCGATTCGTGCCTGGAGTTCCCACTCAAGCTAATCATTTAGCAATTAAAAATTGAGGCAGAAGACATCTTATGAGGGTTTTGTGTTTTTGAGCATGTCTCCCGGCGCTGCAGGCATAGGAGTCTGGAGGCCTGAAGGACCTTCAGCCATTGGGAAGTGTTGTCTTAGTACTGGGTCCCAGTAGCGAGCACAGAAAATAGCCATCGGAGACCTCCGACTCCCCCAAGCTGGAACTCATTGCCCCCAATACCCCTGAAGGTGAGCTCTCAGGGAGTGTGCCTTGTTTCAGTCCGACCCCTGCAAGTACTCTATTTCCAGATCTACTGGCCCATATGATGGGTTTTTCCACATCAGTGGCCACAGTCACAAATATAGCAATGGGAAAGGTGGGGGCAGCAGTAACGGTGGGTGCGGGGGAGGAGATAGGATGCGGTTGGTGTTGGTAGGAGTATCATGAAAGAGTGAGTTACCCTCTTGGCCAGGGCTCTCCATCTGGTCAGCTAGTTGAGTTGCATACTACACAGGATAAATCTCAATGCTATACTACAACAAATAGTAGACCATCAAAACAAGTTTTTCTATCATGCTTATTGTCTCAGAGGTATGGGGATAGAAGATCCTATAAAGGAACTATGTGCACACCCATTCACACCTACCCTGATTTATTCATTTAATCCTGCTGAGAAGGTAAGCTCTGTCAGCAGGATATCCCCGATTTCCCAGAGGACAGAAGAATAAAAAAAATACTAAAGCAGGCATCATAGCCTTTAGGGCCCAATTTGTGTTCAATTGGGGCTGCATTTCTCCAGACCTTTGGTTAAATAAGACATTTAGTGTTGAGTGAAGTCTTATTTGAGGTCAAAGTGGTGTGCTGATGTAATGAATACTCGGAGAAAAAAAAGGTATAGATTCACGCTCAGAGTGTGGCAGGTGTTTATTTCACCTTCGCAGAAGGCAAGAGTTGTGGTCACAGGCAGGTAAACAGGCAGATGAATCAAACTAAGACTGAAGGCTATAACTGGTTCTTACAAACAAGCTAAGAAAAAGGCTTTGAATGCAAATGAACAATACCTCAAAGACACAAACAGAATGAACTGAACTAAATAAGGAACTGATGAGACCAGGTGAGTAACTAACACAAGTGAAATCAATGAACAAAAATGAAAGACAGGACTACGTTCAAGAACAAAGAAATAGAACACAAGGTTGACTAAGAAAATAAATACAGTACCCCCCCGATCGGTCGGGGACCCAGGACCGGTCTTCAGGCCCATAACCTTCCCAATCCACTAGATGCAACCTCTCAGGCGTTTGGAATCAAGGATTGCCTGAATGACATAGGCATGTTCCCCTCCGACGTCCAATGGTGGGGCGCACTGTGGGTTGTGACTGGAGGATGAAGGACTGTAGGTGACCAGTTTTAGAGACACATGGAAGATCAAGGAGATTTTATACTGATGGGCTAACTAGAGGCGGTACATGACAGGGTTGATGCGATGGGTTATCTTGAAGGGACCAATGAAGCGAGGACAGAACTTTAAACAGGGGAAGTGGATGTCTCTGGTAGAGAGCCACACGCAGTCCGGGGTGAAAGAGTGGCGTAGGTCGGTAGCGTCTGTCGGCAAAACATTTCTGGGTTTTAGAGTCTTCCTGCAGATGCCGATGAGCGGTCTCCCATACCCGCTCACTACGTCGTAACCCGTCGTCAACAGCTGGGACAGTACCAGGCTCTGCCTCCCAGGGAAACTTGGGGGGGTTGGTAACCAAGTACACAAATGGAGTAAGGCAGAGGGATGAATGCATGAGTGAGTTCTGAGTATTTGGCCCAGGCCATATACCGACTCCAGTCGTGTGGAGAGGCAGAACATTGTTGGCGGAGGTACTTACCTATTTCTTGGTTCAGGTGTTTCGTCTGCCTGTTGGTCTGAGGATGGTACCCGGAGGAGAGGCTGACCCCGAGTCAGTCACAGAAGGCTCACCACACCCGGGAGACAATCTGGGGCTCGCGGTCAGAGACGATGTCCACCGGAACCCCATACAGACGGAACACCTGCTGAGCATACAATCAGCCAATTCCATGGTGTTTGGTAAATGAGGAACCAGACACATTTTTGAAAAGCGGTCTACTATGACAAGGATGGTGGTGTTAGAGGATTCAGGAAGGTCTGTGATGATGTCAACAGCTATGTGGGACCAGTGTCTGTGAGGGATAGGAAAAGGTTGAAGCTTACCGGAGGGAGATGAGGTCTTTTGGTTTGGGCGCAGATTGGACAGGAGTGTAAGTAATTCCTTACGTCGGATGCCAGTGAGGACCACCAGAAGTTACGGGCTAGAAGTTTGGTGGTTCGCGTAATGCCCAGATGTCCTGACCCCAAGGACGTGTGACACCATTGCATCAGTTGGGGTCAAACAGCTGCTGGTACGTAACTCCTCCCAATTGGTGTCTCAGGAGTAGCCGGGTCTGAGGTTAGCACTTCTTGTATGGCAGGTTGAACCTCCCACTGTACCGTTCCCATAATGCAAGAGGAAGGAAGAATGGGTGTAGGGTCTGAGTTACTGGTCGGAAGGTCAAACTGGCGGGAGAGAGCATCAGCTTCTACGTTTTTCATTCCAGGGATGTAAGTAACATGAAAATGGAAGGATGTGAAGAGCATAGCAGGCTTGTCTGGAGTTTAACCTCTTGGCCCCTCTGATATATTCCAGATTACAATGATCTGTTAGGACGAGAAAGGGATGTTGTGCGCTCTCCAACCAGTGGCGCCTCGAAGGCCAGCTTGATGGCAAGGAGTTATGTTCCCCACATCGTAATTCCTCTCACCAGAGAATAACTTCCTGGAGAAGATGGCACAGGGATGTGATTTGGGAGGTGTTCCCACCTGCTGAGAGAGTATGGCTCCTACTTTGGAGGCATCCACCTCCAGGGTGAAAGGGTCGGATCAGGTTGGCGAAGGACAGGAGCTGAGGTGAAGAGGCATTTCAAGTTATTGAAAGCAGTCAGGGCGGTATCAATCCATTGAAGGGTCTGGGTCTTTTGGTGGGTAAGGGCAGTGATGAGAGCGGCAGTAGAACTGAAGTTCCGAATGAACCGGCGATAGTAGTTGGAGAACCCAATGAAATGTCGGAGTTCCTTAACCTCGCTTGCGTCCCACCTACTCAACAGCCAGTGTAATCCCGTGGCGCGATATTCAAATACCTTAGAAATGCTATTACTTCAATTTCTCAAACATATGACTATTTTACACCATTTTAAAGACAAGACTCTCGTTAATCTAACCACACTGTCCGATTTCAAAAAGGCTTTACAACGAAAGCAAAACATTAGATTATGTCAGCAGAGTACCCAGCCAGAATTAATCAGACACCCATTTTTCAAGCTAGCATATAATGTCAAATAAACCCAAACCACAGCTAAATGCAGCACTAACCTTTGATGATCTTCATCAGATGACAATCCTAGGACATTATGTTATACAATACATGCATGTTTTGTTCAATCAAGTTCATATTTATATCAAAAAACAGCTTTTTACATTAGCATGTGACTAGCATGTGACTAGCATTCCCACCGAACACTTCCGGTGATTTTATTAAATTACTCACGATAAACGTTCACAAAAAACATAACAATTATTTTAAGAATTATAGATACAGAACTCCTTTATGCACTCGCTATGTCCGATTTTAAAATAGCTTTTCGGTGAAAGCACATTTTGCAATATTCTGAGTAGATAGCCCGGCCATCACAGGCTAGCTATTTTGACACCCACCAAGTGTGGTACTCACCAAACTCCGATTTACTATTAGAAAAGTTTGATTACCTTTGCTGTTCTTCATCAGAATGCACTCCCAGGACTTCTACTTCAATAACAAATGTTTGTTTGGTTCCAAATAATCCATAGTTATATCCAAATAGCGGCGTTTTGTTCGTGCGTTCAAGACACTATCCGAAGGGTAAAGAAGGGTGACAAAAAAAATTCAAAATATTCCATTACCGTACTTCGAAGCAAGTCAAACGCTGTTTAACCTCTTACATCTACACGTTCCGCTAGCGGAACGTCTGCTCCAATATCCAATGATGGGCGGGGCGCGAAATTCAAACTCCTCTAAATCCGAAAACTTACACTTTTCAAACATATGACTATGTTACAGCTATTTAAAGACAAGACTCTCCTTTATCTAACCAAACTGTCCGATTTCAAAAAGGCTTTACAGCGAAAGCAAAACATTAGATTATGTCAGCAGAGTACCCAGCCAGGAATAATCACACAGCCATTTTTCAAGCTAGCATATCATGTCACATAAACCCAAACCATATCTAAATGCAGCACTAACCTTTGATGATCTTCATCAGATGACACACCTAGGACATTGTGTTATACAATACATGCATGTCTGTTCAATCAAGTTCATATTTATATCAAAAACCAGCTTTTTACATTAGCATGTGACGTTCAGAACTAGCATTCCCACCGAACACTTCCGGTGATTTTACTAAATTACTCACGATAAACGTTCACAAAAAGCATAACAATTATTTTAAGAATTATAGATACAGAACTCCTCTATGCACTCGATATGTCCGATTTTAAAATAGCTTTTCGGATGAAGCACATTTTGCAATAATGTAAGTACATAGCCCGGCGTTACAGGGCTAGCTATTTAGACACCCACCCAGTGTAGCCTTCACCAAAATCACATTTCCTATAAGAAAAATGTTCTTACCTTGCTTGTTCTTCATCAGAATACACTGCCAGGACTTCTACTTCAATAACAAATGTAGGTTTGGTCCCAAATAATCCATCGTTATATCCAAACAGCGACGTTTTGTTCGTGCGTTCTAGACACTATCCCAACGCTAAATCTCGGCCACGAGCATGACGCAAAATATGACAAAAAATTTCGAAATATTCCATTACCGTACTTCGAAGCATGTCAACCGCTGTTTAAAACCAATATTTATGCAATTTATCTCGTAGAGAAGCGATAATATTCCGACCGGGAATCTGCCTGTCTGTAAACTGAGGAAAAAACCAAAAGCCGGGGGCGGGGCGTGTCACGCGCCTAAGGCTTAGTCCATTGACTGACCACTCAGCATTTGCTCTCGTGTGCTTCAGCCAGGGCTTTGAATGACATCATTCCTGTTTTTCCCGGGCTGTGAGACTCCATTGTTGACGTGAGAAGTGTCACGTAAGAGCAGAGATCCTTTGTAAACGATAGAGAGAATCAAGAAGGGCAAGAAATGTTCAGACAGGGTACTTCCTGAACAGAAGCATCTCAGGTTTTTGCCTGCCATAGGAGTTCTGTTATACTCACAGACACCATTCAAACAGTTTCAGAAACTTTGGAGTGTTTTCTCTCCAAAGCTAATAATTATATGCATATTCCAGTTTCTGGGCAGGACTAATAATCAGATTAAATCGGGTACGTTTTTTATCCAGCCGTGAAAATACTGCCCCCTAGATGTAACAGGTTAAAATCAATTTTTATGCGATTTTTCTCGTAAAAAAGCGATAATATTCTGACCGGGAGTCGTTGTTTTCGTTCAAAGAGAGAGAAAGTAAACATGGTGTCGGCTCGTGCACGCGACTCCAGTCTCATTGTCCTCAAATCGACCACTTACAAAATGCGCTACTGTTTTTCAGCCAGGGCCTGCAAAGCCACCATTCATCGTTCTGGCGCCTTCGGAGAGCCTATGGGAGCGTTAGAAAATGTCACGTCATGCCAGAGATCCCCTGTTTTGGTTAGAGATGATCAAGAAGGCCAAGAAAAAAATCAGAGAGAGCGCTTCCTGTTTGGAATCTTCTCAGGTTTTGGCCTGCCAAATGAGTTCTGTTATACTCACTGACACCATTCAAACAGTTTTAGAAACTTTAGGGTGTTTTCTATCCAAATCAAATCATTATATGCATATTCTAGTTACTGGGCAGGAGTAGTAACCAGATTAAATCGGGTATGTTTTTTATCCGGCCGTGCAAATACTGCCCCCTATCCCCAACAGGTTAAGAGACCTTGATTTACACATTTTTTTGTTACCTTTTGCTCCATTTATTTCAATGCACTGTTATATTCGGTACTGATCTACCAGGTTAAATTATTTATTTATTGCTGTATGGTGGCAGAAAATTGGATGCCATCCATCATGTCTTGTCCTAAATGTTTCTACCATCCCCACCTCACATCTCACTTTATTATTTCCATGGATCCTCCTGACTATTCCTCAAAATCCATCAGACAAAGTGGGAAATGAACACACTGATTATAGCTGTCTAGCTATTTTGGGCGTAATGATTCATTTGATAAACACCAAATTAATTGGTTTGAAATATTCCAGGGACATGAATCAAAGGCTGTATTGGATTGAAAGTAAATGAAAATCACTTGACTGGAAGAAATTATAAATTAGCTTGAAAGACATTGTTTTAGCACATCCTGTCACGCTTGCTCCCGCTTCCCCTCTCTGGCGCTAAAGGGTGCCAGGCTGCACTTCATTACGCGCATTTGCACTCATTGGACTCACCTGGACTCCTTCACGTTTTGATTGCCTTCCCTATATCTGTCTGTTTCCTTTGTTTCTACCCCGTGTCAGCATTATTGTTGTTTTGTTTTCCCCTATCCAGACACTGTCCGTATTCTGTTCCTGTCCGTGTTTTCATTAAATGTTCACTCCCTGTACTTGCTTCTTGTCTTAAGCGTCTGCCCTTACAGAATGCTGACACCACTATTTGAAGCATCAGGGATTTATTTATTTTTGTTCTTGGTGGTGACGTCAGGTCCGGATGCCGCCGCCAATGGAACCGGGGGTGCCTCAGCTGGCTCGTCGGGCTTCCTCGCCTTGGCTGGCTCGGCAGGCTCCCATCCCAAATCATACCTCAGCCGGCTCGTCGGGCTCCTATGCCTCAGCCGGCCCATCAGGCTTTCACACCTTAGCCGGATCGTCGGGATCCCACGCCTCAGCCGGGCTCGTCGGGATCCCACGCCTCAGCCGGGCTCGTCGGGATCCCACGCCTCAGGCAGATCGTCGTGCTCCAACGCCTCAGCCGGATCGTCGGGATCCCACGCCTCAGCCGGGCTCGTCGGGATCCCACGCCTCAGCCGGGCTCGTCGGGATCCCACGCCTCAGGCAGATCGTCGGGATCCCACGCCTCAGCCGGGCTCGTCGGGCTCCCACGTCTCAGCCGGATCGTCGGGCTCCCACGTCTCAGCCGGATCGTCGGGCTCCCACGCCTCAGCCGGATTGTCAGGCCCACGTCATGCCTCAGCCAGCCCATCAGGCTCCCACGTCTCAGTGGGATCATCTGGCTTCTATATCTCAGACGGCTAGTCCAGCGCCATGCCTTCAGGCTTGCCCAGGTGGGACGCCATGTGGCGCCCCTTGGGGGGGGGGGGGGGGGTACTGTCATGCCTGCTCCCGCTTCCCCTCTCTGGCGCTCAAGGGCGCCAGGCTGCCCTTCATTATGCACGCCTGTCACCATCATTACACACATCAGCGCTCATTGGACTCACCTGGACTCCTTTACTTTGTTGAATGCCCCTCAGTTTGTTTCCCGTGTCAGCATTGATGTGGTTATCTTTTCCCCTGTCCAGATGCTGTCCATGTTTCTTGTCCATTAAATGTTCACTCCCTGTACTTACTTCTCGTCTCACAGTGTCGGCCCTTACAGAATACTGACACCAATATTTTAAGCATCAGGGAGGTTATTGTTTTTTGTTTTGTTGATGACATCAGGTCCGGGTGCCGCTGCCCTAGGAATCGGCAGTGCTTCAAATGGATCGTCAGGCTTCCACATCTTAGCTGGCTCGAGAGGTTTCCTTGCCACGGTTGGCTCGGCAGGCGCCCATCCCACATCATGCCTCAGCCAGCTCAACAGGCTCCCATGGCTCAGCCGGCTCGTACGGCACCCATGCCTCGGCCGGCCCGTCAGGCACGCCCAGGTGGGGTGGGGGGTACTGTCACGCCTGCTCCCGCTTCCCCTCTTTGGCGCTCGAGGGCGCCAGGCTGCCCTTCATTACGCACACCTGTCACCATCATTACACGCATCAGCGCTCATTGGACTCACCTGGACTCCTTCACATTTTGATTGCCTTCCCTATATCTGCCTGTGTCCTTTGTTTCATCCCTGTGTCAGCATTATTATCATTTCGTTTTCCCCTGTCCAGACACTGTCCGTATTCTATTCCTGTCCGTGTTTACATGAAATGTTCACTCCCTGTACTTGCTTCTCTTCTCCAGCGTCTGCCCTTACAACATCCAACCTTTACGCCCTTTGGTTATGGTGAAAAGTGGTTTACGTTTCCTCCAAAAATAATATGATTGGAACCACTTTTGAGGGAAAATAAACTATGGGGGTGTGTTTCACAGTCATTTTACTATTGTTTCTAACACTATTGTTCCGAACACTGGATTTTAACAAATCCCATTTAAAGCTGTAAAATTACTTGCAAGATATGACTTGCAAGATCAAACACATCCTGTATTATCTAAAAATATATTTAAAGAAAAATAGATAGCGTTTAAACACCAGAAGCATATCTGGAATAATTTAACTCTCAAATTAATTCTCTCAACCCAATCTGTCTACAGGGAAGATTTGATGTGGGTAATTAAAGCAGATCAGACCGGTTTGTTAATAGTGATTCTAAAAGCACAGACATTTCCCACAGAGAAGGAAACATTCCCTCTTAATTTAAATCCTGAACATAATTAGTCAGTGGCTGCTGAGAAGAGAATCATTCTAGAACTTTGCTGATCAGAGGTCAGTGGGCTCCAGGTACACGGCTAACTCCACTCAGTGATTGGATCGTCTGGCTGGGTACATACTCATTATTGGGTACACAGCCCGGGGCAACGTCACAGGAGCTGGAGCCATATCTGTGTGTGTAGGTGGGTATCCAACAGCATGCATGAGCAACGCATGCAAATACACAGACCCATCCCAGGTGTTCCTTTAGCAGGTTATCATGTATGAGAATGCTAATGTTGTTAGGAATATTCATGTATATATATAAACTCCTTGACTGTCTGCAGCTGCACTAACCATGGATGACGTCTGAAAATGCTTGCCACATGTTTCAGCGGTGGCAACATGCCACATAACACACATTTAATCTAATTATAGGGGGCCTACTATACAGATTAGCCACTTCAGATGAACTAACATTGGTGCTAATTAATTAACTGCACCTGTAGTAGTTATTGTTCACTGGATTGCAGGTGAGGAATAAAGGGAACTGCACCACCAAGCCACACATATTATATTTTACAAGCTAATGTCCTCTATCCTTTGCTCTCAAATTATGCAGATTATAAAGGCTGATCTCCCTGTCAAGTCTTTCAATATGCTTGGCTCTACACTACTTTCCCTATTCCACTGATGGATTAGCTTGTTAACACTCTACTAAGACATTGTGTTACACAAAGACATTGAGATTGAAAGTCACGCAGAGAACATGGGAAGAACACTCTTAACACCCGAACACTGATACGCATGATATGGCATTGGGAAATTAAGAGTTTCTTAATTTCCGTTGATCTAAAATGACCTCTAGTGACAACATAAACAAAGATTGATTCCAGCAGCGCTAAGGTTAGCCACGCATAACTAATCTAGGAATTATAGATGATGTGTTGCTCTTTCAAAGATTGAGGTTATGTCAAAGAGATAATGAGATCTTGTCAATTAATAGCAAAACGGTTATCAGAAGAAAATGACAGTGACACTCTTGAAATTATTTATTCAAGCGTTGATAGACAATGTCTAAAGATTCTAAATAGAAAATAATTTTGCAGCTGTGTCTGCTCTAGGGGAGTTGTTTGTAATGCCATAGCTAACGTGTTTTCCATTTTGTTGGTGTCTAGGTGTGTTTCATTGTGTCTTCTGATTACGTACGTAATCCTCTTCATGTCTTGAGGCACATAAGGCATCTAAAAGAGGGCACCACTACTTCCGCTCTGTGGCCATTTTGGTGAGCGTTCCCCAGGTCAGGCCACACTCATTCATCTCCTTTTGTAATTTTCTTCTCCATGTTTCTTTTGGTCATCCTGGCTTTTTCTTCCCATCCGGTGTCCAGCATAGGGCAATCACACGGCATGCATCTGATGGTAGTCTGCATATAGTCTGCTGATAACAATCCAAATCAATGCTGAAACCCTTACTCTGTCCTCAATGTCCTCTAGAAAAATGTGGCCCATACACTCGATATATAGAAACTAGTGGAGTTGCGATTTAGAACATTGAATGCAATTTATATCACTCCAGCAGCTAGGGAGTATATGAGCAACAGTACACCACTCACTAACAACAACAAACTCCAACCGATTCTAGGAACAAAGACTCCATACTTGTTTATAACTGACTATATCTCAGGGGAAGGGATAAGCAATGACATGTCAAGTCAAGGTCCATGCTTACTTTTGTTTTCCTTCCATAAATGAGCATTGACTTGGGAGAGGTGGCTCTAATCAAAGACAGATTTAAAAAGGCTCTGGTTTCCCCCACAAGGGACAGATAGCAGGAAGCTACGTAGAGCGGTGAATCATCTTGCCAAAGTGCAAAGAGAGAACTATAAAGGGAAAAAATGACAACACATGAATCAGATGAAGGAAGGAGAAAGCTGTTGGATTGGATGGTGTTTCTGAGCTTTGATTCCCAGCGTTTTTTCCCCCTCATCATTCCTGTACCTCCCTTGCATTCCGGCAGCAGGCTTATTTGTTACCATCCCCAAAAACAAAGCTGGCACTCGCCACATCAATACTGCACACAGTTTGTAGGGAGAGAGAGGCAAGAGTGAGAAACCGGGGGAGAATCAAAGTGAGGGAGACAGAGAGAGAGGCCCAAAATGAAAAATAACTCCAAAACCAACACCTCGAGGTGCTTGGCAATCATAGGCAGAGATTTTCAGGCGCTGCAGACAACAGATTCACAAACAACGCTCAGGCCGGAATGGTGTCGCCTGTGATTGATTCTCCCAGCCCGACTGATAAGTTTGCTGTGGTAGGCATTCTGCAGAGAAAATAATGTGTTGAAGTGAAGGAAAAACAATGTTGGAACTTGATGCATCACAGCCAATATGTTGGCCAGCAACACTGGTTCTGAAGCAGTAACCTTGGAGAGGAAAGCAGCAGGTACAGATATTCTGTGCAGTCTTGTTCTTCTGTTGAGTACCTCAACATAAAATCACATGGTTACATTTATATAATGTTATAATGTTATATTTATATAATGTTATATCTACTGCATGTCTACTACATTTTAATTCTCAAAATCTACATACAATTGTCATAAACATAACATAAACATAACTTAGCATGTCATGTGTTGACAAATCATACTAACCATTCCCCTTGAAGAGTTTTCTGTGTACACCTGCAATATCTGACATCACATACAACTAATGCATGCAGTGGCAAGAGTTACCTGCCCCTGGTGATGTCTTATTTCACACGAGGAAACAACCATGCTAAAATGGTTGATCACTCAGAAGCCTTCTGTTAGTGAAGCTTTGGATGAGGGAATAGCCAGAGGGGAGCTGGGTTGTACAGTCAGACATTCGTTCTCTCCTGTTTTTCTCATCGCTCTTGCAAGCTGCCTATCTTCTCTTGCCAAATACAGATTCCCTCCTCCACATACTAAATGAAAACCAAATTAAGACAGGACTAATAAGCTGTGTGGGAGCAACAGGCATTTTATTTTTTCTCCTTCAAGCACAGAACGCACAGTGTGAGAGAAGAAAAAGGTGTAGCAGCTTGCCAGCGAAGAGTTTTGAGTGTATCACACTGAGCCTCCGTCAGTCTTCTATCAGCACAGAGACTCAGGAACTGCTCCAGGCGCCAGCGACACGTCAAGAGATTTGTATGCTACAGCCTTAAGAAAGCAGACGCCGTGGCAAACAAACACACACAATTAGGAGACAGCGGATGGCGTGGATGGGGAACAGGGAGCTGTAGATCTCCGAGAGGAGGTTTGAGGTGTTCTCGGGGCTCATTATGAGATACGGTGGCAACGCTGGACTGTCATGAGGGGGTTGAGGGGATTGGGGGAAGAGGGGTGGGGGTGTGGGGAGGTGGTTGGTAGTGATGTATTCAGAGTCTCATTAGGAGAGACAGACCAGGCCACAGGGGAGCAGGGAGCACACAGTCACCAGGCCTCATTACAGACTGGCAGGGGATAGGACCGGGCCAGGCCATGGAGCCTGTCAGGGTGACATTACTGCCAATACCCAGACAGAACCAGGTGGAGCTAGCGTCTATGTGATGGGACCAGGAGAGCTCTCTGTACTCTGACTTGCATTCAGTGCACTCTACTGTATGTGATCTTCCTATGTTAACATCACACAGGATGATCTTAAACAAACCACGTAGTGGGGATTTCACAGCTGTTGGCAAGTGGCTCTGGTTTGAAATGGGTAGAAGCGGTGATAGTGATGAATACATTACCTCCGGCAATGTGGAAGCAGGGTATTGGTTGAGGGTTGTAAAATTGGCAAGAATATGGCTCCAGCTCAGGATGCTGGTTGAGAAATGGCCCACCCGCCTTTGTCCTGGAATTCATGTGTGTGTGATCGGTGTGTCCATGGCTACACATTGTGTGCCCATACAATGGGATTGGCTGGGTGGCTAAAAGGGAGCCAATTAGGATGGGGCATCTCGACGACAGGAAGCAGGCCAATTGAGCTGATGGAGCTGAAACTCCTGCACAGGGAGGAAAACTGGCAGGGTGTGGGAACCACAGGGAGCCAAGGGGGGATCGCACTTGCTTTAGCCCACTCACCAACCCCACTCGGGTGTTAAGTGACACCACACAGCTCCAGAAGAGGCCCCCGTTAGAGCACGGAAAAAAATACTCCTCCATCTTCCGCACTTTCCATCGGTTGTCCTCTGAAATATATGTAAGAGTACCTTGTCTCTTCCCCTCATCTTTCCAGCAGCACCCTTGTGTGATGATGCCTGGGATCTCTCACCGTCAGATGTATTATTCATTGGGCTTTTTTTCTAATGACATGATAATGCTCCCCAAAATAGGAAAAAGCTCATTAAACTAACATTGAATATAGATCACAGCTTAATTAAAGATATGTCAAGAAAGCCAGGCAGCAAAGAGAAGCAAAAAAGTTGAAGAGAGAAACATTGTGAGCGTGAAAGAGAGAGAGAGAGATGGATGGATGGATAGAATATGCTGGCAAAGGGAGCATTATCAACCTTTGACTCTGCTCATACAACATTAAACTGAAATTAAAAAGACATTTTATCTAGAGATTAGAACCGGTTTCCTACTATGTATTCTTAATTAATTAAAACCAATGTGGGAAGAGCAGATTATTAACGAAGAGACATCCAACTGGGCATGGCTCTCCCCTTCCCTTCTCTTGGCTCTGCACCCTCATCTAAATCCTCCCTGTATTTGGAATTCCATAATCATTTGAAATCGCCACTTTTCATTAAAACAGGCCAAATAATTTATTTAGTTAATTTCTTCCCTCTTTCTGCCATCGGCGGACTAGATTCTATCAATCCCATGCGCACAAATCACATTTGCAAAGTCTTCAACTTTTCACAAATAAATTATACATTCTCTGCCTTCCTTGTCTCACAAGATTAATTGAAATTGGGTTATATAGAAAATATACAGTACCAGTCAAAGGTTTGGACACACCTACTCATTGAAGGGTTTTTCTTTATTTTTACTATTTTCTACATTGTAGAATAATAGTGAAGACATCACAATTATGACATAACACATATGGAATCATGTAGTAACCAAAAATAATTAAACAAATAAAAATATATTATATATTTTAGATTCTTCAAAGTAGCCACCCTTTGCCTTGATGACAGCATTGCAAATTCTTGGCATTCTCTCAACCAGCTTCACCTGGAATGCTTTTCCAACAGTCTTGTTCCCACATATACTGAGCACTTGTTGGCTGCTTTTCCTTCACTCTGCTGTCCAACTCATCCCAAACCATCTCAATTGGGTTGAGGTTTGGTGATTGTGGAGGCCAGGTCATGTGATGTAGCACTCCATCACTCTCCTTCTTGGTCAAATAGCCCTTACAAAGCCTGGAGGTGTGTTGGTTCCATGTCCTGTTGAAAAACAAATGATAGTCCCACTAAGCACAAACCAGATGGGATGGCGTATCGCTGCAAAATGCTGTGGTAGCCATGCTGGTTAACCTGTTATGACTAGGGGGCAGTATTTTCACGGCCCGATAAAAAACGTACCCGATTTAATCAGATTATTACTCCTGCCCAGAATATGCCTAGAATATGCATATAATTATTAGCTTTGGATAGAAAACACTCCAAAGTTTCTAAAACTGTTTGAATGGTGTTTGTGAGTATAACAGAACTCATTTGGCAGGCCAAAACCTGAGAAGATTCCAAACAGGAAGTACCCTGTCTGACCATTTCTTGGCCTTCTTGATTATCTCTATCCAATACAGGGGATCTCTGCTGTTACGTGACACTTCCTACGGCTCCCATGGGCTCTCAGAAGGTGGCAAAAAGCTGAATCGTGGCTTTGCAGGCCCTGGCTGAAAAACATTAGCGCGTTTGGATAGTGGCCGGTCAGAGTACTATGAGACTGAGGCTCGTGAACGAGTCGACTCCATGTTTAATTTCTCTCTCTTTGAACGAAAACCACCTCTCCCGGTCGGAATATTATCGCTTTTTTACGAGAAAAGTGGTATAAAAATTGATTTTAAACAGCGGTTGACATGCTTCGAAGTACGGTAATGGAATATTTAGAAATGTTTTGTTACGAAACGCGTCGGGCGCGTAACCCTTCGTCACCCTTGGATAGTGTCTTGAACGCACAAACAAAACGCCGCTATTTGGATATAACTATGGATTATTTTGAACCAAACCAACATTTGTTATTGAAGTAGCAGTCCTGGGAGTGCATTCTGACGAAGAACACCAAAGGTAATCAAACTTTTCTAATAGTAAATCGGAGTTTGGTGAGGGTCAAACTTGGTGGGTGTCAAAATAGCTAGCCGTGGTGGCTGGGCTATCTACTCAGAATATTGCAAAATGTTCTTTCACCGAAAAGCTATTTTAAAATCGGACACCTCGATTGCACAAAGGAGTTCTGTATCTATAATTCTTAAAATAATTATGTTTTTTGTGAACGTTTATCGTGAGTAATTTAGTAAATTCACTGGAAGTGTTCGGTGGGAATGCTAGTTCTGAACGTCACATGCTAATGTAAAAAGCTGTTTTTTGATATAAATATGAACTTGATTGAACAAAACATGCATGTATTGTATAACATAATGTCCAAGGCGTGTCATCTGATGAAGATCATCAAAGGTTAAAGCTGCATTTAGCTGTGGTTTTGTTTTTTGTGACATTATATGCTAGCTTGAAAAATGGGTGTCTGATTATTTCTGGCTGGGTACTCTGCTGACATAATCTAATGTTTTGTTTTCGCTGTAAAGCCTTTTTGAAATCGGACAGTGTGGTTAGATAAAGGAGAGTCTTGTCTTTAAAATGGTGTAAAATAGTCATATGTTTGAAAAATTGAAGTTTGGGTTTTTTTGAGGAATTTGTAATTCGCGCCACGCCTATCATTGGATATTGGAGCAGGTGTTCCGCTAGCGGAACGTCTAGATGTAAGAGGTTATTAAGTGTGCCTTCTAAATAAATCACATACAGTGTCACCAGCAAAGCACCCCCAGGTGATGCGGATCCTATGCTTCATGACTGTTTTGCTAGCACAGACTGGAATATGTTTAATCCAATGGCATTGAGGAGTATATCACCTCAGTCACCAGCTTCATCAATAAGTGCATCAACGACATTGTCCCCACAGTGACCATACGTACATATCCCAACCAGAAGCCATGGATTACAGGCAACATCCGAACCCGAGTTAAAGGCTAGAGCTGCCACTTTCAAGGAGTTGGACACCAATCCGGAAGCCTATAAGAAATCTTGCCATGCCCTCAGATTAACCAATCAAACTATCAAAGCGTCAATACAGGACTAAGATTGAATCCTACTACACCCCCTCTGATACTCATCGGATGTGGCAGAGCTTGAAAACTATTACGGACTACAAAGGGAAACACAGTTGCGAGCTGCCCAGTGACGTGAGCCTACCAGACAAGCTAAATGCCTTTTATGCTCGCATCCCGAAAACCCTAGAGCCACTCCAAATCGCATACCGCCACAACAGATCCACAGATAACGCAATCTCAATTGCGCTCCACACTGCCCTTTCCTACCTGGACATAAGGAACACATGCACCCCCGTTCAAAAGTTTGGGGTAACTTAGAAATGCCCTTGTATTTGAAAGAAAACCACATTTTTTGTCCACTAAAATAACATTGAATTGATCAGAAATACAGTGTAGACATTGTTAATGTTGTAAATGACTATTGTAGCTGGAAATGGCTGATTTTTAATGGAATATCTACATAGGCGTACAGAGGCCCAGAGGCCCATTCTGAAACTCGTCAGTCTTGTTCTGAGAAATGAAGGCTATTCCATGTGAGAAATTGCCAAGAAACTGAAGATCTCGTACAACACTGTGTACCACTCCCTTTACAGAACAGCGCATACTGACTCTAACCAGAATAGAAAGAGGAGGGAGGCCCCGGTGCACAACTGATCAAGAGGACAGGTACATTAGAGTGTCTAGTTTGATAAACAGACGCCTCACAAGTCCTCAACTGGTAGCTTCATTAAATAGTACTCGCAAAACACCAGTCTCAACGTCAAAAGTGAAGAGGCTACTCTGGGATGCTCTGTCCAGTGTCTGTGTTTTTTGCCCATCTTAATCTTTTCTTTTTATTGGTCATTCTGATATATGGCTTTTTCTTTACAACTCTGCCTAGAAGGCCAGCATCCCTGAGTCGCCTCTTCACTGTTGACGTTGAGACTGGTGTTTTGCGAGTACTATTTAATGAAGCTGCCAGAGCCTGGTTCCTCTCTTAGGTTTCAGCCTTTCTAGGGAGTTTTTCCTAGCCACCGTGCTTCTACATCTGCATTGCTTGCTGTTTGGGGTTTTAGGCTGGGTTTCTGTATAGCACTTTGTGATATCGGCTGATGTAAAAAGGGCTTTGTAAATACATTTGATTGATTGATTTCTGGGGCCAAGCTTCCTGCCATCCAATACCTATATACTAGGCAGTGTCAGAGGAAGGCCCAAAAAATTGTCAATGACTCCAGTCACCCAAGTCATGGACTGTTCTCTCTGCTACCGCACGGCAAACGGTACCCGAGCGCCAAGTCTAGGTCCAAAAGGCTCCTTAACAGCTTCTACCCCCAAGCCATAAGATTGCTGAACAATTAATCAAATTGCCAACCGGACTATTTACTTTGACATACCCCCCCCTTTGTTTTTACACTGCTGCTACTCGCTGTTTATTATCTAAGCACAGTCACTTTATCCCTACCTACATGTACAAATTACCTCGACTAATCTGTATCCCCGCACATTGACTCGGTACCGGTACCCGTTGTTTACAGCCTCGGTATTGTTATTTTTTTGTGTTACTTTTTATTTCATTTCTTACTTTAGTTGTAACCCCTTCAGGTCCTTGTACTACATTTAGTACAATATCAAAATGCACAACAGACCAAATTCTGTTTGGTTTAAATGCATGAAATAATAAATACAATTGTCTAGACAGGCCACATTGACATTTTAAGATAGTTATATCTATCGTGCCTCCAGTGTCAAAGTTGGGTTTTTGAGAAAATGTGAGAAAAAAAACAACGTTAAAATGGTTTATTCTTTAAAAGCATATAGTAGTGTTTTTGACCTGTTCCAAGCTCAAATATGCCAAATGTTAATCAACTCACTGTCATTTGTGAACTACAGCCATTTATTTATCATACTATATTTAGTCTTTGGACACATCAGATAACTGTTTGTTACACACTTCATGAATTAGGGGGTGTCCATTTTAAATAGGAGGAAATTACAGGCGGTGTGGGGACTCAGATAAGATCCCCAGAGCTGTCCCTCCTGGGGGTTATTGAGATGCAGGAGGGTTGGAGTAGGGTCAGCCAGGAACGGAGAGCTGGGTAGAGTTTTATCAGAAAATGGAAAGGTTGATGCCAGTTCCTGAATTATACAGCTCTCCCCATCAGAATCCATGTTGAGTCAAGTACTGTTTCTCTGGGGGACGTTTGGGAGCTCAGGGGCTCAAGGCTGCTCTCCAAGCCCAGGGGGAAGGTACTCAGGAGGCTGAGGAGACCCAGTCAGACTGGGGAGGATTGGAAGACATGGAGCTAGATCACTCCAGACAGCATTAGCTGTGCTAGATGCCTCAGGTCATGAGTTGCATGTCCAAATGTAGAGAATAATTTAACCTGGAGAATGTCCTGAAAGGTTAAAATGGAATGGACTAGGATTCCAGAGTTCAGTTACGTTTTTCAAAATGTGATCAGATATTTACAATTTGACATTTTAAAGGTCTTGACTTTCACACTTTTCAATATACATTTTTATTTTAAAATGTTCACTTTGACATGACTTAAAAACGTACTTTGTATGTTTACATAAAACCTGTAAGATAGTGGTGGGTATCCTAGTGGTTAAGAGCTTTGGGTCAGTAACCGAAAGGTTACTGGTTTGAATCCCCAAGCTAACTAGGTGAAAAGTCTATGCCCTTAAGGAAGGCACTTAACCCTAATTGCACCTGTGGTGTAAAAATATTTTACTATTTCTATTTTTGACAGCTTTTACTTTTACTTCACTACAGCGGTTCCTCCTTTAAAAGTTGTGTCATACTGCGGCACACCTTGAGGGTTGCGCCAGCATTCTGTGGCATTTTATCTATTTGTCAGCCATTTGTCAGCCATTTTATTACAGCAAGTTAGTGCTAATTTGACCACCAGAGGGCATCTTTGATAAGCATTTGATAGTCTTCCATATTGGCATTACCAGAGAATTGAAAATCTTTTTTGTAAGAACATAGTATATGGGATTGATTTTAAGAAATTTGGCTTAATTAATTTGATTAATATTACGGTGTTTCTATTCTGAGAAAAACGAAAAATGAAACCCTCAGGGTTTCCATTAAGATGGAATGGAAAATATGGCACTGTACAACGTGAAGATCGGGAGTAGGCTACATCATGAGGATTGGAGGATTCTAAATGGTTTGCGTTCATTAGACAACTTTGTTCCAGTATTTCTGTAAATCAGTTATATTTATTCCCATAGTAATTCGTTATGGATCTATAACTAAATCAACATCTGCATTTTGAAAGAGTATTTTTATCATTATTTTATTCAATGAAAGCATGAAGATGCTGAAGAAATATAGTACTGTACACTATATGCTTTTACATTTGGATAATAAAGCAATTAAAGCATTTTGAATATGTAAGCCCCCTGTATTTGTTTATTAGACTACTGTGCAATCTACAATACATACTGTAGTAAACGTGGGACATTGCCTAATTCCTTACATAAGGGAGAACAGGCCAAGTCTGTACTACAGAATGCAGGGCAAGCGGGAGACCGGGGTTCAAATCCTCGACGTGGAAGAAGGAGTAGGCTGTCCTTGTAAATAATAATTTGTTCTTAACTGATTCCATATATGTTATTTCATAGTTGTGATGTCCTCACTATTTTTCTACAATGTAGAAAATAATACAAATAAAGAAAAATCCAGGAATGAGTAGGTGTGTTCAAACTTTTGACTGGTACTTGCTTAATTCATTTGATTCAAATAATGGTTTTTCTATTCCAAGAATAACAAAGGGTTTCCATTAAGATGTAACAGAAAATATGGCGCTGTACAACGTGAATCCCCGCAGGGCACGCGGGAGACCGGGTTCAATTCCCTGACGGCGAGGAAGGGGTAGGCTGTCCTTGTAAATAAGAATTTGTTCTTAACTGACTTGTCAAGTTAAATAAAGGTTACACTAAGAACATAACATTTCTGCACCCTAATTTTCGAATTCTTGTCTTACCAATATCCAAACGGAGATTAAGTGAAAATAGAAATCTCATTGATTTAGCAAGAGCAGTCCCCATGCTTGTCTCAGAGCAGCACAAAACGGTGCTAAAATAGTTGTAGGCTGTTGCTTCTAACTTCAATATGCTCTTTAAATAAATAAGACCTACACCATTTTTAACAGCACATTACTCAACACTAGTGAGACTCATTTAACCTATGGTAGGCCTACAGTATATCTAAAAAAATCAATGACGTGACTCTCCGCCAATAATTACATTTAGACAATTGGCGGACTCGATATTAACATCTAAGGGGCATTTTCGGTCAGGATCTGAGAGAATATCTGAAAATTGACTTTTATATAATTCTAAATTAATAATAATAACAGTAATATCTTTGTTTGAAAAGTAACGATATTTTGGAGATTTCGTTTTCATTTAACCTAGAGTGAGCGAGGAAAAAGACAATTCTTGAACATGGGGTGAGACATTCTCACTAATTTGTAAATAAAGACAGTTTGTAATTTAGAATTATTTATTTATGGAGAAACCTAACTTGATTATTTTGCAGATATCACTTGCTTATATTCAGTCAACACATATCTTCAGAATATCATAGAATATTTTAATATTTTCATTTCTCAATGCTTGTCTCAGAGCAGAGTGAAACGATGCTGAAATAGACATCCACAGCGGGAAGGCGATGTATTCTGTGCCCACTCATGGTACAGTTGAAGTCAAAAGTTTACATACACTTAGGTTGGAGTCATTATAACTCATTTTCAACCACTCCACAAATTTCTTGTTAACAAACTATAGTTTTGGAAAGTCGGTAAGGACATCTACTTTGTGCATGACACAAGTCATTTTTCCAACAATTGTTTACAGACAGATAATTTCACTTGTAATTCACTGTATCACAATTCCAGTGGGTCAGAAGTTTACATACACTATGTTGACTGTGCCTTGAAACAACTTGGAAAATTCCAGAAAATTATATCATGGCTTTAGAAGCTTCTGATAGACTAATTGACATAATTTGAGTCAATTGGAGGTGTACCTGTGGATGTATTTCAAGGCCTACCTTCAAACTCAGTGCCTCTTCGCTTGACATCATGGGAAAATCAAAAGAAATCAGCCAAGACATCAGAAAAAAATTGCAGACCTCCACAAGTCTAGTTCATCCTTGGGAGCAATTTCCAAATGCCTGAAGGTACCACGCTCATCTGTACAAACAATAGTACGCAAGTATAAACACCATGGGACCACGCAGCTGTCATACCGCTCAGGAAGGAGACGCGTTCTGTCTTAGAGATGAACGTACTTTGGTGCGAAAAGTGCAAATCAATCCCAGAACAACAGCAAAGGACCTTGTGGAGATGCTGGAGGAAACAGGTACAAACATATCTATATCCACAATAAAACAAGTCCTATATCGACATAACCGAAAAGGAAGCTCAGCAAGGAAGAAGCCACTGCTTCAAAACCACCGTAAAAAAGCGAGACTACGATTTGCAACTGCACATGGGGACAAAGATTGTACTTTTTGGAGAAATGTCCTCGGGTCTGATGAAAAAAAAAATGAACTGTTTGGCAATAAAGACCATTGTTATGTTTGGAGGAAAAAGGGGGAAGCTTGTAAGCCGAATAACACCATCCCAACCGTGAAGCACGGGGATGGCAGCATCATGTTGTGGGGGTGCTTTGCTGTAGGAGCCCTGACCTCAAAGCCCTGACCTCAATCCCATAGAAAATGTGTGGGCAGAACTGAAAAAACATGTGCGAGCAAGGAGGCCTACAAACCTGACTCAGTTACACCAGCTCTGTCAGGAGGAATGGGCCAAAATTCACCCAACTTATTGTGGTAAGGTAAAGGTAGGCTACCTGAAACGTTTGTCCCAAGTTAAACAATTTAAAGGCAATGCTACCAAATACTAATTGAGTGTATTTGAACTTCTGACCCACTGGGAATGTGATGAAAGAAATAAATCTGAAATAAATCTTTCTCTCTACTACTATTCTGACATTTCACATTCTTAAAATAAAGTGGTGATCCTAACTGATTTAAGACAGGGAATTTGTAGTAGGAATAAATGTCCAGATTTGTGAAAAACTGAGTTTAAATGTATTTGGCTAAGGTGTATGCAAACTTCTGACTTCAGCTGTATATGTATGTATATGTATATACTTAGTTATCCTCGGTACTCCGACGTTATTTGTCCTAATATTTCTATATTTATACTGCACTGTTGGAGCTAGGTACACAATCATTTTGCTACACCCACAATGACATCTGCTAAATATGTGTATGTGACGAATAAAATGTTATTTATCTGTGCATATATACTTACAATACTACACTGGTTTTTGATATTACTATTTATTTCCCATTCTATTCACTATGCCATTCAAGGTACTGCTGTACCATGCTCTCTACTTTACAGCATTTGCAGTGGAACGTAAAAAGCGAAGGCAAGGCAGTGTTTAGATGGTTGGTGAGTGCGCCACTCCAACACACACAGTACCAGTCGAAAGTTTGGACACACCTACTCATTCAAGCGTTTTTCTTTATTTTTACCATTTCCTACATTGTAAAAAAGTAGTGAAGACAACAAAACTATGAAATAATAGATATGGAATCATGTAGTAACCAAAAAAGTGTTAACAAATCAAAGTATATTATACACTGCTCAAAAAAAAAAGGGAACACTAAAATAACACATCCTAGATCTGAATGAATGAAATAATCTTATTAAATACTTTTTTCTTTACATAGTTGAATGTGCTGACAACAAAATCACACAAAAATAATTAATGGAAATCCAATTTATCAACCCATGGAGGTCTGGATTTGGAGTCACACTCAAAATTAAAGTGGAAAACCACACTACAGGCTGATCCAACTTTGATGTAATGTCCTTAAAACAAGTCAAAATGAGGCTCAGTAGTGTGTGTGGCCTCCACGTGCCAGTATGACCTCCCTACAACGCCTGGGCATGCTCCTGATGAGGTGGCAGATGGTCTCCTGAGGGATCTCCTCCCAGACCTGCACTAAAGCATCCGCTAACTCCTGGACAGTCTGTGGTGCAACGTGGTGTTGGTGGATGGAGCGAGACATGATGTCCCAGATGTGCTCAATTGGATTCAGGTCTGGGGAACGGGCGGGCCAGTCCATAGCATCAATGCCTTCCTCTTGCAGGAACTGCTGACACACTCCAGCCACATGAGGTCTAGCATTGTCTTGCATTAAGAGGAACCCAGGGCCAACCGCACCAGCATATGGTATCACAAGGGGTCTGAGGATCTCATCTCGGTACCTAATGGCAGTCAGGCTACCTCTGGCGAGCACATGGAGGGCTGTGTGGCCCCCCAAAGAAATGCCACCCCACACCATGACTGACCCACCGCCAAACCGGTCATGCTGGAGGATGTTGCAGGCAGCAGAACGTTCTCCACGGGGTCTCCAGACTCTGTCACGTCTGTCACATGTGCTCAGTGTGAACCTGCTTTCATCTGTGAAGAGCACAGGGCGCCAGTGGCGAATTTGCCAATCTTGGTGATCTCTGGCAAACGCCAAACGTCCTGCACGGTGTTGGGCTGTAAGCACAACCCCCACCTGTGGACGTCGGGCCCTCATACCACCCTCATGGAGTCTGTTTCTGACCGTTTGAGCAGACACATGCATATTTGTGGCCTGCTGGAGGTCATTTTGCAGGGCTCTGGCAGTGCTCCTCCTGCTCCTCCTTGCACAAAGGCGGAGGTAGCGGTCCTGCTGCTGGGTTGTTGCCCTCCTACGGCCTCCTCCACGTCTCCTGATGTACTGGCCTGTCTCCTGGTAGCGCCTCCATGATCTGGACACTACGCTGACAGACACAGCAAACCTTCTTGCCACAGCTCGCATTGATGTGCCATCCTGGATGAGCTGCACTACCTGAGCCACTTGTGTGGGTTGTAGACTCCGTCTCATGCTACCACTAGAGTGAAAGCACCGCCAGCATTCAAAAGTGACCAAAACATCAGCCAGGAAGCATAGGAACTGAGAAGTGGTCTGTGGTCACCACCTGCAGAACCACTCCTTTATTGGGGGTGTCTTGCTAATTGCCTATAATTTCCACCTGTTGTCTATTCCATTTGCACAACAGCATGTGCAATTTATTGTCAATCACTGTTGCTTCCTAAGTGGACAGTTTGATTTCACAGAAGTGTGATTGACTTGGAGTTACATTGTGTTGCTTGTGTTCCCTTTATTTTTTTGAGCAGTGTATATTTTAGATTCTTCAAAGTAGCCACCCTTTGCCTTGATGACAGCTTTGCAAATTCTTGGCATTCTCTCAACCTGCTTCACCTGGAATGCTTTACCAACAGTCTTGTTGGCTGCTTTTCTTTCACTCTGCAGTCCAACTCATACCAAACTATCTCAATTGGGTTGAGGTCGGGTGATTGTGGAGGCCAGGTCATCTGATGCAGCACTCAATCACTCTCCTTATTGGTAAAATAGCCCTTACACAGCCTGGAGGTGTGTTGGGTCAATGTCCTGTTGAAAAACAAATTATAGTCTGCTAAGCGCAAACCAGATGGGATGACATATCGCTGCAGAATGCTGTGGTAGCCATGCTGGTTAAGTGCCTTAAATTCTAAATAAATTACAGACAGTGTCACCAGCAAACAACCCCACACCATCACACCTCCTCCTCAATGGTTCACGATGGGAACCACACATGCGGAGATCTTCTGTTCACCTGCTCTGCGTCTAACAAGGACACGGCGGTTGGAACCAAAAATCTCAAATCTGGAGTCATCAGACCAAAGGACAGATTTATACTGGTCTAATGTCCATTGTTCGTGTTTCTTGGCCAAAACAATTGTCTTCTTATTTTTGGTGTCCTTTAGTAGTAGTTTCTTTGTAGCAATTCGACCATGAAGACCTGAATCATGCAGTCTCTGAACAGTTGATGTTGAGATGTGTCTGTTACGTGAACTCTGTGAAGCATTTGTTTGGGCTGCAGTTTCTGAGGCTGGTAACTAATGAATTTATCCTCTGCAGCAGAGGTAACTCTGGGTCTTCCTTTCCTGTGGCAGTCCTCATGAGAGCCAGTTTCATCATAGTGCTTGATGGTTTTTGTGACTGCACTTGAAGAAACTTTCAACGTTCTTGACATTTTCCAGATTGACTGAATATGTCTTAAAATAATGATGGACTGTCATTTCTCTTTGCTTTTTTGAGATGTTCTTGCCATAATATGGACTTTGTCAGAGTGTTGCTCGGAGTGGTGGTAGGAGTCAGGCGCAGAGAGCAGAGGTACAGAACTTCGTGTTTATTTTGAACAAAAAAGCTAACACGATCAACGCCAACACAAACGGCGTGGGTAAATTGCCAAGTGCCCAAAACAGGTGCACAGCATGCAATTAATAACAAGTAATAAATCGCCAGCACATCCAACGATAAAATACAACCTGACGTAAAATAATCCCGCACAACACTGGGCGGGCTAACCAGGCTTAAATAACCAAAATCAAAAAACCAAATGAGGGACAGGTGCAAACAATAAGACATACCAAACGAAAAGGAAAAAAGGATCAGCGGCGGCTAGTAGGTCGGTGACGACGACCGCCGAGCGCCGCCCGAGCAGGCAGGGGAGCCACCTTCGATGGGATTCGTGACAGTACCCCCCTCCTGACGCGCGGCTCCCGCAGCGCGCCGCCACCGACCTCGAGGGCGACCCGGAGGACGAGGTGCAGGGCGATCCCCATGAAGGCGGTGGAACTCCCTCAGTAGTGGGGGGTCCAAAATGTCCCTCCTGTGTACCCAGCACCTCTCCTCCGCGCCGTACCCCTCCCAGTCGACGAGGTACTGTAGCCCCCCCCCCCCCGAAGTCTGGAGTCCAGAATGGCGCGTATCCTATACGCCGGGGACCCCCCAATGTCCAGCGGGGGGGGAGGAACCTCCGGCACCTCACCTTCCTGCATGGGACCAGCCACCACCGGCCTGAGGAGAGACACATGAAACGAGGGGTTAATACGGTAGTAAGATGGAAGTTGTAATCGGTAACACACCTCGTTTATCCTCCTCAGGACTTTAAACGGCCCTACACACTGCGGGCCCAGCTTCCGGCAGGGCAAGCGGAGGGGCAGGTTTCTAGCCGAGAGCCAGACTCGATCCCCTGGTGCAAACACAGGGGTCTCACTGCGGTGCTGGTCAGCGCTCTTCTTTTGCCGTCCACTCGCCTTTGTGAGTGCGTCCTTGACGGCTCTCCAGGTGTCCTTCGAGCGCTGCACCCAATCCTCCACCGCAGGAGCCTCGGTCTGGCTCTGGTGCCATGGAGCCAGGACCGGCTGGTAGCCCAACACGCACTGGAACGGTGACATGTTGGTAGATGAGTGCCGTAGAGAATTTTGGGCTATTTCTGCCCATGGCACGTATCTCGCCCATTCTCTGGGCCGGTCCTGGCAATACGTCTTTAGAAACCTACCCACCTCTTGGTTCACCCTCTCCACCTGCCCATTACTCTCGGGGTGAAAACCCGAGGTCAGGCTGACCGAGAGCCCCAAACGTTCCATGAACGCCCTCCAAACTCTGGACGTGAACTGGGGACCCCGATCAGAAACGATGTCCTCGGGCACCCCGTATTGCCGGAAGACATGGGTAAACAGTGCCTCCGCAGTCTGCAGAGCCGTAGGGAGACCGGGCAACGGGATGAGACGACAGGACTTCGAGAACCGATCCACAACGACTAGGATCAGCGGCGGCTAGTAGGTCGGTGACGACGACCGCCGAGCGCCGCCCGAGCAGGCAGGGGAGCCATCTTCGATGGGATTCGTGACAGACTTGGTCTTTTACCAAATAGGGCTATCTTCTGTATACCACCCATACGTTATCACAACACAACTCAAATGCATTAAGAAGGAAAGAAATTCCACCTATTTTACTATTCCAGGTGACTATCTCATGAAGCTGGTTGAGAGAATGCCAAGAGTGTGCAAAGCTGTCATCAAGGCAAAGGGTGGTTACTTTGTAAGAATCTCAAATCTAAAAAATATTTAGATTTGTTTAACACTTTTTTGTTTACTATAGGATTCCATATGTGTTATTTCATAGTTTTGATGTCTTCACTTTTACACTACAATGTAAAAAATAGTAAAATAAAGAAAAACTCTTGAATGAGTATGTGTCCAAAATTTTGACTGGTACTGTATATATACACACTACCGTTCAAAAGTTTGGGGTCACTTAGAAATGTCCTTGTTTTTGAACGGAAAGCACATTTCTTGTCCATTAAAATAACATCAAATTGATCAGAAATACAGTGTAGACATTGTTAATGTTGTAAATGACTATTGTAGCTGGAAATGGCAGATTTTTAATGGAATATCTACACAGGCGTACAGAGGCCCATTTTCAGCAACCATCACTCCTGTGTTCTAACGGCACGTTGTGTTAGCTAATCCAAGTTTATCATTTTAAAAGGCTAATTGATCATTAGAAAACCCTTTTGCAAATATGTTAGCACAACTGGAAACTGTTATACTTATTAAATAAGCAATACAACTGGCCTTCTTAGACTAGTTGAGTATCTGGAGCATCAGCATTTGTGGGTTCGATTACAGGCTCAAAATGGCTCAAAATAAAAACCGTTCTTCTGAAACTCGTCAGTCTCTTCTTGTTCTGAGAAATGAAGACTATTCCATGCGAGAAATTGCTAAGTCACTGAAGCTCTCATACAACGCTGTGTACCAGTCCCTTCACAGAACAGCTCAAACTGAGTCTAACCAGAATAGAAAGAGGAGTGGGAGGCTCTGGTGCACAACTGAGCAAGAGGACAAGTACATTAGTTTCTAGTTTTGTTGCATAGCCCCCAGCTGTGCCCTGGACACCATATGTGAATTGATTGCCCCCCCCATCTATCTTCAGAGCTCGTGTTGTTAGGTGACCTAATCTGGGACATGCTTAACACCCCGGCCATCCTACAATCTAAGCTTGATGCCCTCAATCTCACACAAATGATCAATGAAACAACCAGGTACAACCCCAAATCTGTAAACACGGGCATCCTCATAGATATCATCCTAACCAACCTGTCCTCCAAATATACCTTTGCTGTCTTCAACCAGGATCTCAGTGATCACTGCCTCGTTGCCTGCGTCCGTAATGGGTCTGCGGTCAAACGACCACCCCTCATTAATGTCAAACGCTCCCTAAAACACTTCAGCAAGCAGGCCTTTCTAATAGACTTGGCCCGAGTATCCTGGAACGATATTGACCTCATTCCGTCAGTAGAGAATGCCTGGTTATTCTTTAAAAGTGCTTTTCTCACCATCTTAAATAAGCATGCCCCATTCAAAAAATGTAGAACCAGGAACAGATATAGCCCTTGGTTCTCTCCAGACCTGACTGCCCTTGACCAGCAAGGGCAGCCGATATGCAACTTTTCAGGGAAGTTAGGAACCAATATACACAGGCAGATAGGAAAGCAAAGGCTAGCTTTTTCAAACAAAAATTTGCATCCTGTAGCACAAACTCCAAAAAGTTCTGGGACACTGTAAAGTCCATGGAGAATAAGAGCACCTCCTCCCAGCTGCCCACTGCACTGAGGCTAGGAAACACTGTCACCATCGATAAATCAACGATAATTGAGAATTTCAATAAGCATTTTTCTACGGCTGGCCATGCTTTTCTGCTTTCTACCCCTACCCCGGTCAACAGCCATACACCCCCCACAGCAACTTGCCAAGCCTCCCCCATTTCTCCTTTCTCCTTCACCCAAATCCAGATAGCTGATATTCTGAAAGAGCTGCAAAATCTGGACCCCTACAAATCAGCCCTCTCTTTCTAAAACTATCCGCCGAAATTGTTGCAACCCCTATCACTAGCCTGTTCAACCTCTCTTTCTTATCGTCTGAGATCCCCAAAGATTGGAAAGCTGCCGAGGTCATCCCCCTCTTCAAAAGGGGGAGACACTCTAGACCCAAACTGCTACAGACCTATATCTATCCTACCCTGCCCTTCTAAGGTCTTCGAAAGCCAGGTTAACAAACAGATCACCAACCATTTTGAATCCCACCATACCTTCTCTGCTATGCAATCTGGTTTCCAAGCTGGTCATGGGTGCACCTCAGCCACACTCAAGGTCCTAAACGATATCATAATCGCCATCGATAAGAGACAAAACTGTGCTGCTGTATTCATCGACCTGGCCAAGGCTTTCGATTCTGTCATTCACCATATTTTATCGGCAGACTCAACAGTCTTGGTTTCTCAAATGACTGCCTCGCCTGGTTCACCAACTACTTCTCAGACAGAGTTTACTGTGTCAAATCGGAGGGCCTGTTGTCCGGACCTCTGGCAGTCTCTATGGGGGTGCCACAGTGTTCAATTCTCAGGCCGACTCTCTTCTCTGTATACATCAATGATGTCGCTCCTGCTGCTGGTGATTCTCTGATCCACCTCTATGCAGACGACACCATTCTGTATACTTCTGGTCCTACTTTGGACACTGTGTTAACTAACCTCCAGACGAACTTCAATGCCATACAACTCCCCTTCCGCGGCCTCCAACTGCTCTTAAATGCAAGTAAAACTAAATGCATGCTCATCAACCAATTGCTGACCGCACCTGCCCGCCCGTCCAGCATCACTACTCTGGACGGTTCTGACTTAGAATATGTGGACAACTACAAATACCTAGGTGTCTGATTAGACTGTAATCTCTCCTTCCAGACTCACATTAAGCATCTCCAATCCAAATTTTAATCTAGAATCGGCTTCCTATTTCACAACAAAGCATCCTTCACTCATGCTGCCAAACATACCCTCGTAAAACTGACTATCCTACCAATCCATGACTTCGGTGATGTCATTTACAAAATAGCTCTCCAACACTCTACTCAGCAAATTTGACAGCAGTCTATCACAGTGCCATCCGTTTTGTCACCAAAGCCCCATATACTACCCACCACTGCGACCTGTGTGCTCTCGTTGGCTGGCCCTCGCTTCATATTCATCGCCAAACCCACTGGCTCCAGGTCATCTATAAGCTTTGCTAGGTAAAGCCCCGCCTTATCTCAGCTCACTGGTCACCATAGCAGCCCCCACCCGTAGCACGCGCTCCAGCAGGTATATTTCACTGGTCACCCCCAAAGCCAATTCCTCTTTGGCCACCTTTCCTTCCAGTTCTCTGCTGCCAATGACTGGAACGAACTGCAAAAATCACTGAAGCTGGAGACGCATATCTCCCTCACTAACTTCAAGCGCCAGCTGTCAGAGCAGCTCACAGATCACTGCACCTGTACATAGCCCATCCGTAAATAGCCCATCCAACTACCGCATCCCCATACTGTTACTTATTTATTTATTTTGCTCCTTTGCGCCCCAGTATCTCTACTTGCACATTCATCTTCTGCACATCTATCACTCTAGTGTTTAATTGCTATACTGTAATTATTTTATGGCCTATTTATTGCCTTACCCCCCTTATCCTACCTCATTTGCACACACTGTATATATACTTTTTCTATTGTATTATTGACTGTATGTTTGTTTATTCCATCTGTAACTCTGCGTTGTTGTTTGTGTCGCACTGCTTTGCTTTATCTTGGCCAGGTCGCAGTTGTAAATGAGAACTTGTTCTCAACTAGCCTACATGGTTAAATAAAGGTGAAATAAAAATAAAAAAATAAATAAAGTTTCAGAAACAGACACCTCACAAGCCCTCAACTGGCAGCTTCATTAAATAGTACCCGCAAAACACCATGCTGGCCTTCCAGGCAGAGTTGCAAGGAAAAAGCCATATCTCAGACTGGCCAATAAAAAGAAAAGATTAAGATGGGCAAAAGAACACAGACACTGGACAGAGGAACTCTGTCTAGAAGGCCAGCATTCCAGAGTAGCCTCTTCACTGTTGAAGTTGAGACTGCTGTTTTATGGGTACTATTTAATGAAGCTGCCAGTTGAGGACTTGTGAGGCGTCGGACTGAGGAGCGTCGCTGGAGTCTCTGGACTGAGGAGCGTCGCTGGAGGCTCCGGACTGAGGAGCGTCGCTGGAGGCTCCGGACTGAGGAGCGTCGCCGGAGGCTCCGGACTGGAGAGTGTCGTTGTAGGTTCCGGACTAGGGACCGTTTCTGCAGGCTCCTTGCCATGGATCATCTCTACAGGTTCCGCGCCATGGATCATCACTGGAGGCTTCGTGCCATGGATCATCTCTACAGGTGCCGGGCCATGGATTATCCCTACAGGCTTCGTGCCATGGATTATCGCTACAGGCTCCGGACCATGGATAATCCCTACAGGCTTTGTGCCATGGAACATCCCTACAGGCTCCGGGCCATGGATCATCACTAGAGGCTTCGTGCCATGGATCATCTCTACAGGCTTCGGACCATCGATTATCACTGGAGGCTTTCTTCGTGGAGCTGGAACAGGTCTCACCGGACTGGGGAGACGCACTGAGGACCGAGTGCTCAAAGCAGGCACCGGCCGTACTGGTCTATGGCGGCTTACTGGAGGAAGAGTGCGAGGAGCAGGCACCGAACGTACTGGACTATGGAGGCACACTGGAGGAAGAGTGCAAGGAGCAGGCACAGGACGTACTGGGCTATGGAGGCGCACTGGAGAGAGAGTGCGAGAGGCAGGCACATGCTCACCAAAATAAGCACGGGTAGTTGGCTCAGGTCTCACCCCTGGCCCAGCCAAACTACCCATGTGCACCCCCCCAAAATGTTTTGGGGGTGCCTCTCGTTCCTCCCCGGTAGGCCACGACACTTGTCCAATACCTGTTCCCCTGGGAGGCGCTCCTCTCCTGCCCCTAACTCCTCCAAAACCCAAGATATACTCTTCCTTATCCCCTTAATTGTCCATAGCTCCATATCACGCTGCTTGGTCCCTTGGTGGTGGGTAGTTCTGTCACGGGTGTCGCATAGATGAGACCAAGGCGCAGCGGGTAGAGTGCTCATCGTTGTATATTTTAATGGAAACGAACTCTAGACAAAATAACAAAATGACAGCCAACAGTTCCGTCAGGTTTACAAACTAAACAGAAAGCAACTACCCACAAAAACTAAAGGAAAAAAGGCTGCCTAAGTATGGCTTCCAATCAGAGAAAACGATAGACAGCTGCCTCCGATTGGAAACCATACCCGGCCAAAACATAGAAATACAAACATAGAATGCCCACCCTCTATCACACCCTGACCTAACTAGACAGAGAAAAAACAGCTCTCTAGGTCAGAGCGTGACAACACTGTATTTCTGATCAATTTGATGTTATTTTAATGGACAAAAAAACATGCTTTTCTTTCAAAAACAAGGACATTTGTAAGTGACCCCAAACTTTTGAACGGTAGCGTATAATATATATATATATATATATATATATATATATATATATACACAGTAGCAAGACAGAGGATGCTGCTCTCCAGGGAATGAGTTAACCATGCTAATGAAGTTGGAGTGGAAATGCTTCATGGCATAAGTGCATCTCCTCTGCTCTGGCCGCCCATGAACCCTGAGGATGTATACAGTAGAACCCTGCATGTCCTGATGCAGAGCCAAGGAAGTGTGTTTATGTATTTTTGATGTGTTCATTACAGTACATAGGGTTATATCTGCATTATAAATACTTTTCACGGCATGATTTCAACCAATGTGAAACATAAGAGCAGAGAGCAGTGGTATACTATTTTGTCCACCCTACCATTACTGAAGTCTCTTTTTTCTTCTCCAAATAAGCCTGCATTACATTTCTGAGTTGGTGTAGACATAAAGTACATTTGTAAGTGAATTTTTGACTTGTTGCCCAGGGCTATGGATTTCATATACAAGCCTGGTTGATGATTATTTTTGAATAATCACTCCATTACAAGAACATGTCTCGAGTGGGTTTCCTCAAAATAAACATGTTTTTTCAAGGCAATATTTTTTCCACCCTGCTTTGACAAAAAGTACATGTTTAAAACATATGGCAAACAATGTAAAGATCTGGCTACATAGTTGACAACTTCACAGTAAAATTGTTCATTTGGTTTGTAAACCTCCCTTTTACAGTGAATTCACTTACATCCTACTGCCGTTTAATGCCACTCCCATTAGCTGAAATAACATATTTAACAGACAATAAAATGCTTAAACATGACTAAAACGTGTCAGACTATGTTAACAAATTACCCTATTGATCAGTGGCTACAGACCGACTACTGTGTGTTCATTTAACAGAGTGGATTCCCCACATGTTACTTAACTGTTGGTTTAAATTAAGGTGCATCTGTTTACCTACAGTATACCCTTTTATTAGAATCAGCATAAACATTGAACTAACGTATTTTCATGAATCCCAAGCGATGAGGTGGTTATATACAGTGGAAATTGGCTCTGACTATGTACTTTCTTTATATGCAACAGAGAAAAAGTATTTGTATTTTACACCCAGAGCCCAAACAAGACATATATAAATGATCCAGAAGACAAGGCAGTGCTCACAGGTGTTCTGAAGGAACTGTAATGCATATGTCAACTTCTGAGAAAATGTGCTAAGCTCCATATATACAATGATGGTAATGTGTTTTGTACTAGAGTGCATGTGTGCTATTTATTCCATACATTTTTGTATGTGTTGTGTGAAACACCTCATCTCTTTTAGGCATATTTTGATGTGCTCCGTGTTTTGTGGTTTTGCATTTCAATCCTGTTCTTTGACACATTCGATTTTAGAAGCCATGTCTGCAATAAGACAATGTTTGTTTCTGCCTCTGCTCTAAATCAAGAAATACTAAGGACACCACTCTGACATACTTTGTATTTTTATTAGGTGGCTACTCTGATTCGTGACATAACTCTAAGATTAGATGTTTATAGTGTTAGTAGGTGACTATGTTTAGAGTATGTGCTGAGGATGATTGGGTAATAAAGTTAGCCTTTCATTAAAATAAACCTCTTTTAGCGCTGATCCTGTAATCGGGATCAACATCCACCGAAAAATCAGAGCGCCATATTCATAACCAAATCTAATAATTTCTGTTTCTCAAACATAGGACTACTTTACACCGTTTTATAGATACACTTCTCCTGAATCGAACCACGTTGTCCGATTTCAAAAAGGCTTTACAGCGAAAGCAAAACATTACATTATGTTAGGAGAGTACATCGTCAAAATAGCCACACCGCCATTTTCAGACCAACCACATGCATCACAAATAACCAAAACACAGCTAAATGAAGCACTAACCTTTGACAATCTTCATCAGATGACACTCCTAGGACATCATGTTACACAATACATGCATTTTTTGTTCGATAAAGTTCATATTTATATATAAAAACAGCATTTTACATCGGCGCGTGATGTTCAGAAAATATTTTCCCTCAAATGCATCCGGTGAAACAGCGCTACAATTTACTAAATTACTATTCGAAAACATTTTTAAAATGTAATATTGTCATTCAAAGAATTATAGATTAACATCTTGTGAATGCAACCGCATTGCCAGATTTAAAAATAACTTTACAGGGAAATCACACTTTGCAATAAACGAGGTACTATGCTCAGAAAAATAGGCTAGGCGATACAGGTTAGCGCCATCTTGGAACCATCTAAAATCAAATATACTATTGTAAATATTTCCTTACCTTTGATTATCTTCATCAGAAGGCACTTCCAGGAATCCCAGGTCCACAACAAATGTAGTTTTGTTTGAAAAAGTGAATAATTCATGTCCCATTAGCTCCTTCTTGTTAGCACGTTCCGAAGGCTACTCATAATGTACGAGGCGCACGGGACTTGTCGTCACGAATGTGCAAAAAATATATATTTACGTTCGTTCAAACATGTCAAACGTTGTATAACATAAATCTTTAGGGCCTTTTTCAATCAGAGCTTCAATAATATTCAAGGAGGACGATTGCATTGTCTTACTAAACGTTTCGGAAGGGGAGGCTGCCCATGGGCGCCCGCGTCATAGTAGTAATGGCCCTCCCCCTATGACCAACTTTCCAAGCCTCTTTTTCGGTCAGTTTCTACCGGAGAAGACTCAAACCACTTTGTAAAGACTGTTGACATCTAGTGGAAGCCTTAGGAAGTGCTCAATGAATCCTAACTCACAGTGTGTTTCATAGGCAAAGTGTTGAAGGTGATTCCACAAATCAGATTTCCACTTCCTGTTAGGATCTGTCTCGGGGTTTTAACTGCCATATGAGTTCTGTTATACTCACAGACACCATTCAAACAGTTTTAGAAACTTTAGAGTGTTTTCTATCCAAATCTACTAATTATATGCATATCCTAGCTTCTGAGTTTGAGTAGGAGGCCATTTAAAATGGGTACGTATTTTTTTCAAAATTCGCTGTAGCACCCCCTATCCTTAAGGTGCTGTAAGAAGTTAAAATAGAAACATCAGAATTTCAGTTTGTTTTATGTTTTTGTAAAGGCGGGATCGGTGGGATCGGTGTCCCACCCACGGGACGGTTGAGCTAACGTAGGCTAATGCGGTTAGCATGAGGTTGTAAGTAACAAGAACATTTCCCAGGACATGGACATGTCTGATATTGGCAGAAAACTAACATTCTTGTTAATCTAACTGCACTGCCCAATTTACAGTAGCTATTACAGTGAAAGAATACCATGCTATTGTTTGAGGAGAGTGAACAATTTTGAACATGAAAATTATTAATAAACAAATTAGGCACATTTGGGCAGTCTTGATACAAGATTTTGAACGGAAATGCAATGGTTCATTGGATCAGTCTAAAACGTTGTGCAAACACTGTTGCCATCTAGTAGCTAAAATCTGAATTGCACCTGGGCTGGACTAATACATTATGGCCGTTTTCTTGCATTTTAAAGATGATGGTACAAAAAAATACAAAAGAATGGTTGGTTTATTCTTTGTATTATCTTTTACCAGATCTATTGTGTTATATTCTCCTACATTCCTTTCACATTTCCACAAACTTCAAAGTGTTTCCTTTCAATGGTACCAAGAATATGCATATCCTTGCTTCAGGGCCTGAGCTACAGGCAGTTAGATTTGGGTCATTTTAGGCAAAAATGTAAAAAATAAAAAAATAAAAAAAAGGGGTCCGTTCCTTAAGAGAATATCTGACACACATATGTGACAACAACACATTGTAGTTTATGTTCATCCAAACATGTATTAACAAACTGAATGCCAATGTCAACGTGAGTCAAAACAAACAAACACAAACTTCATACAATTTCATTCCAGAATTAAAACCAAAACCTTTTATTTTCTCTCCAACCCTACGCGTGATGATGAATAGGTCTCGTGCAAGCTCTCGATGGGAACTGCATTGTTCATGAACAATCAATTTACACAGAAATGTGCGGGAAAAGTCTGGGGCAATGATGTGTTAACATACCGTCCTGAGATGAGTCACATTGATGCCTTCTGACAGGCTTCATTCAGCTGGTGAGAGAGGCAGAGGCTAACCAGGAGTGCAGCTCTGCCCAAACACATGCTGCGTGCCAGCCTTCATCTTGCTCCAATGAGATGAGAGTACAGGAGGTAAAAATAACGAGTTCGGTAGGTACTGTAACTGTACAGTACAGTATGAGAGATGTGACTGGCTGGGATTAAAAAATTATGCGCTACCTGCTGGTAAATCAGGGATGAACTGTAGAAGACCTTGGTAGTAAACATCTCTTTTGTTTTGGTTTAGTTTTGCAGGACTGTATAGTGTAATCTGAACATAGCAGCACAATGCCCTATGTGAAGCTCATTCATAAAAACAAACAGTAATTCACTCAGAGCTGTCTGCTTATCCATCAGTTAATCCCTGTTAAAAAAATATTGTGGTAAATGTTCATGTTATTTTCAGACCATGCCAGAGCTATATTGTGGTGTACATATACTGTACATCTGAATGATACATACTGTAAATCCACTGGATTAATGTCTAGTCCGTCATTTGGAATTTTAGAAGGATCACAGTCAATCTCCTCATCATTTAAGTCTACATTACCAAAGCAATATAGCTTTTTATAATTTGGTAAACTGGCATATCAAATAGACAACAAACTAAAAATGTATGTTCAAATCTTCTTGGAGTAAGGGAAAATACTTAGCAACAATGTATTGTACCCTGTTGGACAGTCTCCCATGTACACTCAATGGACTCTAACCACACACTCACACATACTACACTGACACAAAACACACACAGCCACGCATATTGATGCCACACACACACACACACACACACACACACACACACACACACACACACACACACACACACACACACACACACACACACACACACACGCTGCTGCTACTCTCTGTTTATTATCTATGCATAGTCACCTTACCCCTACCTACATATACATACAGTATGACCTCAAATACCTCAACTAACCCGTACCCCTGCACATTGACTCGGAACTGGTACCCCCTGTACATAGCCTTGTTGTTATTTTATTGTGTTACTATTTTTCCTGTAGTTTATTTAGCACATTTTTCTTACCAACTTTTTAAAATTGAATTGTTGGTTAAGGGCACGTAAGTAAGCATTTCACAGTAAGGTTTACACCTGGTGTATTGGCGCATGTGACGAAGAAAATGTGATTTCGATTGTATTTGTTCAGAGTATCATAGACAACCCAACAGTCAAAATAACAGCTCCAAATCGATTTAAGAGCTTTGATGTTGACATCATTGCATAATATCCCTCCAAAAGCATTGCTGGTGTATCAAATGTGTAAAAACATAATTCACTTTGAGTGGTTTGGTGAACCACAAACACACTGCTGTTGGTTTCTTATTTTAAAGGGATAGTGCGGGAAGCTCTTTCTCTTTCTCCTCCAACTTCCTTTAAACTGCACGCAAATGGTATCCGTTGTGGAAAGAGATCTATCCATTCCCTATAAAATGTTCATGTTTCATTTCAATTCAGACTTAAAAGCACCTCCAAAACCCCGCAATACCCCCTTGCTGCTCCCTCCCTTGGCCCCAACCTTCTCTGGACATCTTGACCAGATTGGGATCTCTGTCTGTGGATGGGAGTGAGACTTGGATTGGAGAGGGAGGGGGTAGAGGGGTGGCTGGGGATGAACTGACAGGTTATTACTGGATTTGTGGGGGATTAGTCCATAAAAGCCCTCTCAGCCCCACGGCCAGCGTGGCCAGAACCGAGCAAATAAGATAAAATAATCTCTGTAAAAATGGTCTGGAGAGGGAAAGAGTGTGAGAGAGAGAAATTAGGAAAAAAAACATCCCAAATAAAATCAGCGCTTGGAAAAAATGCATTAAATCTTCACTCTGTCCTAATTTCGGTTGTTTCTGTTTTTTCTGAAAACCCCTGCCTGGGGATATGTCAATTGGAATGAGATTAAACTCCCACAATATAGACATGAAAAAGCGGACTGGAACACATCTAAAATGCTCAGAGCCCCCCTTTAAGAAAGCTATGTTCTTCTCTCTGGTTCAGTAGATGAGCATCTGACTCATATGCGTTGTTGCATAAGCAGGTACACACATCAGGGACCTGCTTTGATTTTAGATCCCATATGGTTGTAGGGAGAGTTAGATCTGTCGATTCACCTATCATGTTCTGGAGAAATTACTAAAACATGTACAATACCAGTCAAACGTTTGGACAAACCGACTCAACCGGTCAGAATACTCTCGATTGTGCAGTTGTAAAACTTTCCACCGCATCCGCCTATGTAACACTTTCCTATCAGCAGTGAAAGGTGACAGAGCTAGAGAGGTGTTTGTCAGACAATGAGACATCCTGAAAATCTTTATTCTAACAAAATTGTCTGTAGCATTTCTATGTGCTAATAGCAGAATAGCCCACAAAAAATGTTCAAATATATACAGTACCAGTCAAATGTTTGGAAAAACTTACTCATTCAAGGGTTTTTCTTTATGTTTACTATATTGTAGAATAATAGTGAAGACATCAAAACTATGAAATAACTCATGGAATGCTGTACAGTGGCAAGAAAATGTATTTGATTTATTTTTATAAATGTTTTATTTCACCTTTATTTAACCAGGTAGGCTAGTTGAGAACAAGTTCTCATTTACAACTGCAACCTGTCCAAAATAAAGCAAAGCAGTGCGACAAAAACAACAACACAGAGTTACACATGGAATAAACAAACGTACAGTCAATAACACAATAGAAAATCTGTATACAGTGTGTGCAAAAGAAGTAAGGAGGTAAGGAAATAAATAGGCCATAGTAGCGAAGTAATTACAATTTGGCAATTAACACTGAAGTGATAGATGTGTAGATGAGGATGTGCAAGTAGAAATACTGGTGTGCGAAAGAGCCGAAGAATTAACAAAAAAACAAATATGGAGATGAGGTAGGTAGTTGGTTGGATGGGCTATTTACAGATGGGCTGTGTACAGCTGCAGCAATCGGTAAGCTGCTCTGACAGCCGATGCTTGAAGTTAGTGAGGGACATACAAGTCTCCAACTTCAGTGATTTTTTCAGTTCGTTCCAGTCATTGGCAGCAGAGAACTGGAAGGAAAGGCGGCCAAAGTAGGTATTGGCTTTGGGGATGACCAGTGAAATATACCTGCTGGAGCGTGTGCTATGGGCGTTGCTATGGTGACCAGTGTGCTGAGATAAGGCGGAACTTTACCTAGCAAAGACTTGTATGTGAACCCTTTGGAATTACCTGGATTTCTGCATGAATTGGTCATCAAAATTCATCTGATCTTCACAACAATAGACAAATATAGTGTGCTTAAACTAATAACACACAAATTATTGTATTTTTCTTGTCTATATTGAATACATAATTTAAACATTCACAGTGTAGGTTGGAAAAAGTATGTGAACCCCTAGGATAATGACTTCTCCAAAAGCTAATTGGAGTCAGGAGTCAGCTAACCTGGAGTCCAATCAATGAGACGAGATTGGAAATGTTGGTTAGAGCTGCCTTGCCCTATAAAACACCCTCACAATATTTGAGTTTGCTATTCACAAGAATATTACCTGATGTGAACCATGCCTTGAACAAAAGAGATCTCAGGAGACCTAAGATTAAGAATTGTCGACTTGCATAAAGCTGGAAAGGGTTAGAAAAATATCTCTAAAAGCCGTGATGTTCATCAGTCCATGGTAAGACAAATTATCTATAAATGAAGAAAGTTCAGCACTCTTGCTACTCTCCCCAGGAGTGTCCGTCCTGCAAAGATGACTGCAAGAGCACAGAGCAGAATGCTCAATGAGGTTAAAGAATCCTAGAGTTTAGGTCAAAGAGGGCACTACTTTAGGACAAACATAGGGCACTACGTCAGCTTAAGACTAATAGAAATCTCGAACATGCTAACATCTCTGTTGACGAGTCTACGATACATAAAACACTAAACAAGAATGGTGTTCATGGGAGGATACCATGGAAGAAGCAACTGCTGTCCAAAAAAAAGAACATTGCTGGACATCTGAAGTTTGCAAAAGTGCACATGGATGTTCCACAGCGCTACTGGCAAAATATTCTGTGGACAGATGAATCTACAGCTGAGTTGTTTGGAAGGAACACACAACACTATGTGTGGAGAAAAAAAGGCACAGCACAGCACACCAACATCAAAACCTCATCACAACTGTAAAGTATGGTGGAGGGAGCATCATGGTTTGGGGCTGCTTTGCTCTGCTATCATCGACGGAAAAATGAATTCCCAAGTTTATCAAGACATTTTGCAGGAGAATGTTAGGCTATCTGTCCGCCAATTGAAGCTCAACAGAAGTTGGGTGATGCAACAGGACAACGACCCAAAACACAGGAGTAAATCAACAACAGAAGAAAATATGCCTTCTGGAGTGGCCCAGTCAGTGTCCTGACCTCAACCTGATTGAGATGCTGTGGCATGACCTCAAGACAGCAGTTCACACCAGACATCCCAAGAATATTGCTGAACTGAAACAGTTTTGTAAAGAGGAATGGTCCAAAATTCCTCCTGACTGTTGTGCAGGTCTAATGCTCAACTACAGAAAAAATTTGGTTGAGGTTATTGCTGTCAAAGGATGGTCAACCAGTTATTATGCCGTTACACGAGCTCCTAACCTATTTTGGGGGGGTGCTATTTTGTCTTTTTTTTTGCGTTGCTTGTAACCTATTTTTATACTTATTTTGTACATAATGTTGCTACTACCGTCTCCTATGAACGAAAAGAGCTTCTGAATATCAGAACAGCAATTACTCACCTCGAACTGGACTAAAATTCTTTCTTTAACAAGTCCGCCGTGAAGGATATACTGCTTTCTCAAGACCAGGCCCAAACCCCTGTCATTTGCATGAAGAAAAGACAGAAAAGTGATTAAACTTCCACTGCCAACCGTACTATTGGCCAATGTGTGTGTCTATTTGTAAATAACAGCTGGTGCACGATTTCTAATATTAAAGAAGTCTCGAGGCATTGCTCATCTGAGGTAGAGTACCTCATGATAAGCTGTAGACCACACTATCTACCAAGAAAGTTCTCATCTATTATTCTTCATAGCCGTCTATTTACCACCACAAACCAATGCTGGCACTAAGACCGCACTCAACCAGCTGTATACGCCATAAGCAAACAAGAAAATGCTCATCCAGAAGCCACGCTCATAGTGGCCGGGGACTTTAATGCAGGCAAACTTAAATCTGTTTCACCAAATTTCTACCTGCATGTCACATGTGCAACCTGAGGAGAAAAAAACTCTAACCACCTAAACTCCACACAAGAGACACATACAAAGCTCTCCCTCGCCCTCCGTTATGCAAATCTGACCATAATTATAACCTCCTGATTCCTGCTTATAAGCAAAAACTAAAGCAGGAAGCACCAGTGACTCGCTCAACACGGAAGTGGTCAGAGGACACAGATGCTAAGTTACAGGACTGTTTTGCTAGCACAGACTGGAATATGTTCCAGGATTCATCCAATGAATTGAGGAGTATTCCACCTCAGTCAGCGGCTTCATCAATAAGTGCATCGATGACATTGTCCCCACAGTGATCATATGTACATATCCCAACCAGAAGCCATGGATTACAGGCAACATCCGCACTGAGCTAAAGACTAGAGCTGCCGCTTTCAAGGAAAGGGACACTAATCCGGATGCTTATAAGAAATCCCGCTACACCCTCAGACGAACCATAAAACAGGCAAAGCGTCAATACAGGACTAAGATTGAATCGGTCATGGCTCACATCAACACCATCATCCTGGAAATACTAGACCCACTCCAATTTGCATACCACCCCAAGAGATCAACAGATGACGCAATCTCAATCGCACTCCACACTGTACTTTCCCACCTGGACAAAATTCTCACCTATGTGAGAATGCGGTTTATTGACTACAGCTCAGCATTCAACACCATAGTGCACACAAAGCTCATCACTATGCTAAGGACCATGGGATTAAACACTTCCCTCTGCAACTGGATCCTGGACTTCCTGATGGTAAGGTTAGGCAACAACACATCTGCCACGCTGATCCTGAACACTGGGGCCCCTCAGGGGTGCGAGCTTAGTTCCCTTCTGTACTCCCTGTTCACCCACAACTGCATCGCCAAACATGACTCCAACACCATCATTAAAACCTGTTGAGGATCTTATCCCGATCTTATCCCGGTATTGGGATTCATTGTCATGTGACCATGGCGGGGAATTCAAAACGGCAAGAGTAATCATTTCAAATAATCAAATAATCAACTATTTTCCTCCATTTGAAAGATATATCTCCTAAATCTAACCACGCTGTCCGATTTTCAGAGGCTTTACGGAGAATTCATAAAGTTAGGTTATGTTAGGAGAGTACATTGACAATAGCTGTGTGTAATGTTTAGCCATTTCAAAGAAGGGCATCAACAGACAGAAAACTAGCTAGAATTATGCACTTACCTTTGACAATCTGCATCAGATGACACTCATAGGACATTATGTTATACAATACATGCATTTTTAGTTCCATCAAGTTCATATTTATATCCAAAAACAGCATTTACAGTCGCGGTGAAATTCAGAATTTTTTTCGGCTCGAATGCTCCCAGTGAATCCAGCATTACAAATCACGGAATTACTATTCGAAAACATTGGTAAATTATAATATTGTCATTCAAAGAATAATATATTATCATCTCGTAATTGCTACCGAATGGCCAGATCTCAAAATAACTTTACTGGGAAATCACATTTTGCAATAAACTGGGTACTATGCTAACAACAGCAAGCTAAGCTATAAGCTAAGCTAAGCTATACAGTTAGCATTAGCATCATCTAATATCGATAATAACATTCTAAATATCCCCTTACCTTTGATTATCTCCATCAGAAGGCGCTGCCAGCGATCCCAGGTCCAGAACAAATGTGGTTTCTTTTGACAAAGTTCATAATTTATGTCCAAATAGTTAGCGTTCAGTAGGCTCCCACAAAATGAGGTGGGCAGTGTAAAGTCACGCCGAAAAGCTAAAGAAAACCTAGTAAATAATCTATTTACGTTTGTTTAAACATGTCAAACGTTGTTTAGCATTAATCTTTTGGTCCATTTTTAACGTGAAACATCGGTAAACATCAGTAATATTTTCACACAACCTATCAAGTGTCTAGAATAAACGATTATGACAAAGACACTCTTCTCAGATTTATGCGCAGGCGCAAAAATGAAGTGATGATGTGTCAACTTGTAAGCATTCTAATTCGGTCTGTATTCATCACAGATACTTCAAACAACTTTATAAAGATCGTTGACATCTAGTGGAAGCCGTAGGAGTTGCGAACTGAATCCTTTCTCACTATGGTATCTATAAAACAATGACACTAAATAGTACAGTCACAAAATTCAATTTTTTTTAAATCTATTTTTCACAGGTTTTTGCCTGCAATATGAGTTTTGTTATACTTACAGACACCATTCAAACTGTTTTAGAAAATTCAGAGTGTTTTCTATCCAAACCTGAACAATAATATGCATATTCTAGCTTCTGAGTTGGTGTAGGAGGCAGTTAAAAATGGGCACATATTTTTTTCCAAAATTCTCAATACTGCCCCCTAGATTAAACAGCAGGTGCATTTCAAGAGCGCCAAATTTGAAAACAATTAAATGTCATAATTCAAATTTCTCAAACATACAACTATCTTACACCCTTTGAAAGATAAACATCTCCTTAATCTAACCACGTTGTCCGATTTCAAAAAGGCTTTACGGCGAAAGCATAAAGTTAGATTATTTTAGGACAGTACATTGAAAATAGCTGAAGGAATGTTTTGTCAATGCAAAGACACGCGTCACCAAAAGCAGAAAACCAGCTAAAATTATGCACTAACCTTTGACAATCTCCATCAGATGACACTCCTAGGACATTATGTTAGACAATACATGCATTTTTAGTTCTATCAAGTTCATATTTATATCCAAAAACAGCGTTTTACTATGGCGTTGATGTTGAGGAAATCTTTTCCCTCCAATACCGCCAGTCAAATCAGCACCAAAAATTAAATAATTACTATTCGAAAACATTGGTAAAATATTATATTGTCATTCAAAGAATTATAGATTTACATCTCTTGAACGCAACCGGATTGCCAGATTTAAAAATAACCTTACTGGGAAATCACACTTTGCAATAATCTGAGCACTGCGCCCAGAAAAATACGCTTTGCGATACAGACTAACCGCCATGTTGGAGAGATCTAAAATCGAAAATACTATGTAAATAATCCATTACCTTTGATTCTCTTCATCAGATGTCACTTCCAGGAAACCCAGGTCCATAACAAATGTAGTTTTGTTCGAAAAAGCTCATAATTTATGTCCAAAAAGCTCCGTGTTGTTAGCACATGATCTAAGCCCGCCGGACTTCTCTTCATGAAAGAGGGGAGAATTTTTTTTACGTTCGTTCAAACATGTCAAACGTTGTATAGCATAAATCATTAGAGCCTTTTTCAACCAGAACATGAATAATATTCAAGGCGGACGATTGCATTCTCTTTTAAAACGTATTGGAACGAGAGTACCCAACATGAACTCGCGCGCCAGAGTCTTGTCGGCCACCACCGTTCCAAGGCTCTTGTTCGTTCAGTTCTCACAGTTGAAGACTCCAACAACTTTGTAAAGACTGGTGACATCTAGTGGAAGCCATAGGAAGTGCTCAACGATTAATAAGCCCCTGTGTGTTTCAATGGCATAGGCTTAAAGGTAATTCAACACATCACTTTCACTTTCTGTCAGAATTTGTCTCAGGGTTTTGACTGCCATATGAGTTCTGTTATACTTACAGACACCATAATAATATGCATATTCTAGCTTCTGAGTTGGTGTAGGAGGCAGTTAAAAATGGGCACATCTTTTTTTCAAAATTCTCAATACTGCCCCCTATCCCCAAAAGGTTTTAAAGGTCAAGAAATGTGAGCTCAAAAGACAAAATACTCAGTTTGCAAACTAGATCAACTGGCGACATGTGATGCATGTCAGCGACTGTATAGCAGGGAAACTTAAAAAATTGAAATAAAGGGCCAAAAAACAAGAAAGGATGGCAGATTTCCATTAGAAGAAGTGCAGGTGGCTCCCCAGAGGCAAAAACAATAGCATGAAGGTAAAGCAGATGTCATACCCAACAGATTTCAATGAGCGTCTAACTGCTTTGATGAAACCCCATCCGAAGTCAATATTCAGAATGATTTTAATTGCATTGGAACTGACCCAAATCCATGAGCATTTAAAGACAGCAAAAACACATTATGTTCTTTCGGTCTTGAACCAGTGGTTTAAAAAGTATTCAATTGTCATACTTGAGTAAAAGTAAAGATACCTTCATAGAAAATGACTCAAGTAAAAGTGAAAGTCACCCAGTAAAATTCTACTTGAGTGAATGTATAAAAGTATTTGTTTTTAAATATACTTATTGTTTAAGTCGGAAGTTTGAATACACCTTAGCCAAATACATTTAAACTCCTGACATTTATTCATAGTAAAAATTCCCTGTCTTAGGTCAGTTAGGATCACCACTTTTAAGAATGTGAAATGTCAAAATAATAGTAGAGAGAATGATTTATTTCAGCTTTTATTTCTTTCATCACATTCCCAGTGGGTCAGAAGTTTACATACACTTGTTAAGTTTTTATTTTTCAGAGTAAATAACCCACGGACACTAGAGAAGCTTTAACCAAGTTTATATTTTCCCAAAGGTTCTGAACAGCTGTAATTCAGACAACCCAACACTTCTCCCATCCAGATATATATATCCCACTTAAGTCACTCCTCCTTCTCTCCAATCTTTCTTATGGTTTAACCTGTTGGGGCCACCCCTTCCCGTTCGGATCCCGGTAACGGGATTGCTTGACAAGATACATGGCGTGAAATTCAAAACAGCAAAAATCGAATGATTTAAATTTCTCAAACAATCAACTATTTTACACCCTTTGAAAGATAAACATCTCCTTAATCTAACCACGTTGTCCGATTTCAAAAAGGCTTTATGGCGAAAGCATAAAGTTAGATTATGTTAGGACAGTACATTGATAAAACATTACACACAGCTATTTTCAATGCAAAGACAGGCGTCACCAAAAGCAGAAAAACAGCTAAAATTATGCACTAACCTTTGACAATCTTCATCAGATGACACTCCTAGGACATTATGTTAGACAATACATGCATTTTTTGTTCTATCAAGTTCATTTTTATTTCCAAAAACAGCATTTTACAATGTCGGTGATGTTCAGAAAATATTTAGCCTCCAAAACTGCATCCGGTGAATCAGCGCTACAATTTACAAAATTACTATTCGAAAACGTTGGTAAAATATAATATTGTCATTCGAAGAATTATAGATTAACATCTCGTGAATGCAACCGCATTGCCAGATTTCAAAATAACTTTACTGGGAAATCACACTTTGCAATAAATGAGGTACTATGCTCAGAAAAATAGGCTAGGCGATACAGACTAGCACCATCTTGGAGTCATCTAAAATCAAATATACTATTGTAAATATTCCCTTACCTTTGATTATCTTCATCAGCAGGCACTTCCAGGAATCCCAGGTCCACAACAAATGTTGTTTTGTTCGAAGAAGTTCATAATTTATGTCCAAATAGCTCCTTCTTGTTAACGCGTTCCGAAGGCTACTCAAAATGTACGAGCGCGCGTAACATGTCGCCACGAAAGTACAATTTTTTTTTATTTACGTTCGTTCAAACATGTCAAATGTTGTATAGCATAAATCTTTAGGGCCTTTCTCAATCAGAACTTCAATAATATTCAAGGCGGACGATTGCATTGTCTTACAAAACGTTTCGGAACGAAAGAGTACCCACATGCACGCGAGTCATAGTAGTAATCGCCTTCCCCTTATGACAAACTTTCCAGGCTTCTCATTCGGTCAGTTTTTACAGGAGAAGACTCAAAACACTTTGTAAAGACTGTTGACATCTAGTGAAAGCCTTAGGAAGTGCTCAATGAATCCTAACTCACGATGTGTTTCATAGGCAAAGGCTTGAATGTGATTCCACACATTAGATTTCCACTTCCTGTTCAGAGTGTTTTCTATCCAAATCCAATAATAATATGCATATTCTCGTTTCTGGGCAAGAGCAGTAACCAGTTTAAATCGGGTACGTTTTTTATCCGGCCGTGAAAATACTGCCCCCTAGCCCCAACAGGAAAAGAGTAACAAGATACCAAACCCTTATTACTCCCTTCAGGTGACCTGTTCTCACCTCCTGACCTCAACCCCTCCTTCATCTAATCCACAGATGTCCATTTGTCATTCCTGTATCAACACGGGGCTCTGCTCCCGTCCCCCAAAACATTTAAACACATTCCACAGCAATCTGTCTTTCAACAGAGAACCAGACTCTTTTACACCTTAATATACTATGTGTCTAATCTATCATGTCTATAATATCTCAATGTTCAAAATGTTGAATCCAACACACTCAATTAGTATTTGGTAGCATTGCCTTAAAATTGTTTAACTTGGGTCAAACGTTTCGCGTAGTTTCCACAAGCTTCCCACAATAAGTTGGGGGAATATTGGCACATTCCTCCTGACAGAGCTGGTACAACGGAGTCGGGTTTGTAGGCCTCCTTGCTCGCAAATGCTTTTTCAGTTCTGCCCACAAATTTTCTATGGGATTGAGGTCAGGGCTTTGTGATGGTCACTCCAATACCTTGACTTTGCTGTCCTTAAGCCATTTTGCCACAATTTTGGAAGTATGCTTGGGGTCATTGTCCATTTGGAAGACCCATTTGCGACCAAGCTTTAACTTGCTGACAACATGATGCTGCCACGCCCGTGCTTCACGGTTGGGATGGTGTTCTTCGGCTTGCAAGGCTCCCCCTTTTTCCTCCAAACATAATGATGGTTATTATGGCCAAACAGTTCTATTTTTGTTTCATGAGACCAGAGGACATTTCTTCAAAAAGTGTGATCTTTGTCCCCATGTGCAGTTTCAAACCGTAGTCTGGCTTTTATATGGTGGTTTTAGAGCAGTGGCTTCTTCCTTGCTGAGCGGTCTTTCAGGTTATGTCGATATAGGACTCATTTTACTGTGGACATAGATACTTTTGTACCTGTTTCCTCCAGCATCTTCACAAGGTCCTTTGCTGTTGTTCTGGGATTGATTTTCACTTTTCGCATCAAAGTACGTTCATCTCTAGGAGACAGAATGCGTCTCCTTCCTGAGCGGTATGATGGCTGCGTGGTCCCATGGTGTTTATACTTGCATACTATTCTTTGTACAGATGAACGTGGTACCGTGAGGCATTTGGAAATTGCTCCCAAAGATGAACCAGACTTGTGGAGGTCTTTTTTCTGCTGTCTTGGCTGATATCTTTTGATTTTCCCATGATGTCAAGCAAAGAAGCACTGAGTTTGAAGGTAGGCCTTGAAATACATCCACAGGTACACGTCCAATTGACTCAAATGATGTCAATTAGCCTATCAGAAGCTTCTAAAGCATGACATAATTTTCTGGAATATTCCAAGCTGTTTAAAGGCACAGTCAACTTAGTATATGTAAACTTCTGACCCACTGTAATTATGATACAGTGAATTATAAGTGAAATAATCTGTCTGTAAACAATTGTTGGAAAATGACTTGGGTCATGCGCAAAGTAGATGTCCTAACCAACTTGCCAAAACTATAGTTTGTTAACAAGAAGTTTGTGGAGTGGTTGAAAAATGAGATTTAATGACTTCAACCTAAGTGTATGTAAACTTTCGTCTTCAACTGTAAGTATAAAAAGTAAATGGAATTGCTAAAATATACTGAAGTATCGAAAGTATAAATCCTTTCAAATTCCGCATTTTAAGCAAACCATTGACGGATAGCCAGGGGCAAACTCCAACACTCAGACATAATTTACAAACAAAGCATTTTTGTTTAGTGAATCTGCCAGATCAGAGGCAGTAGGGATGAACAGGGATGTTCTCTTGATAAGTGTGTGAATTGGACTGTTTTCCTGTCAAAATGTAACGAGTACTTTTGGATGTAAAAAGTACATTATTTTCATTAGGAATGTAGTGAAGTAAAATAAATAGTAAAGTACAGATACTCCCAAAAATGACTTAAGTAGTACTTTAAAGTATTTTTAATTATGTACTTTAGACCACTGTCTTGAACTTTTAATACCTCTATACTATAGTTCTTTGACATACAAATGTTGATTAAAGAAGGCTGCACCATTTTAGAATGCATTTGACATCATGAAAAATCTGATATGGAAAATCTTGTCAAAACCCTGTGATGGCTGGCAGTGAGATTACCCATCCTAAACCCCTAGTTCAAAATACCATCCAAGTAAATTGTGTGAAAATCTGCTTGATATTGGGTAAAATAGTCAATAACAAACCCTAATATCCAATTTACATGAAGGAGAGGAAAATGTATGTACTTTGCAGTTTTCTCTCCATCAGAACATACAGTTCAGCTGAGTGGGCAATTTTGATATCAGCGTTCTGAAAAAATGATGTATCAAAAATCAACTTAATAAATGTGTGAACCTATTTCCCAAAGCAATGAAAATACAATAATAAATGACAATTAAAGGCGTAAGTGACAATAAATTGAAAACAGTGGTGCAATTTTCCCTTGAATGGGGGGAAATGAACACATCATCTGATAGCGGCAGGTAGCCTAGTGGGGTGGCAGATAGCCTAGTGGGGTGGCAGGTAGCCTAGTGGGGTGGCAGGTAGCCTAGTGGGGTGGCAGGTAGCCTAGTGGTTAGAGTGTTGGATTAGTAACTGAAAGGTTGCAAGATCGAGTCCCTGAGCTGACAAGGTAAAAATATGTTGTTCTGCCCCTGTAGAGTTACAGATGATATTATGAGGTTTATAGTACAGTAACATTCACTTTCTGATGACTTATTATCAGATCCTTAAGAAATTAAAGGAGATTCATTGTAATTCACAGAAAATGTATAGAATTGTTAATAAAAGCTAATTATTCTGGTCATTTTTTAGGCAGTGGAAAATACAGTAGGTCATATTCATATTGACCCCTAGACCAGTGGAGGCTGGTGGGAGGAGCTATATGAGGTCAGGCTCATTGTAATGGCTGGAATGGAATTTATGGAATGGTATCCAACATATTGAAACAATGTTTGACTCCGTTCCATTTATTCCATTCCAGCCATTACAATGAGCCCATCATCCTATAGCTCCTCCCACCAGCCTTCACTTCCCAAGACCTTATTCACCTATCAAATCAAATCAAATTTATATAGCCCTTCTAACATCAGCTGATATCACAAAGTGCTGTACAGAAACCCAGCCTAAAACCCCAAACAGCAAGCAATGCAGGTGTAGAAGCACGGTAGTTAGGAAAAACTCCCTGGAAAGGCCAAAACCTAGGAAGAAACCTAGAGAGGAATCAGGCTATGAGGGGTGGCCAGTCCTCTTCTGGCTGTGCCGGGTGGAGATTATAACAGCACATGGCCTAGATGTTCAAATGTTCATAAATGACCAGCATTGTCAAATAATAATAATCATAGTAGTTGTCGAGGGTGCAACAAGTCAGTAACACAAGAGTAAGTGTCAGTTGGCTTTTTCATAGCCGATCTTTGAGAGTATCTCTACAGCTCCTGCTGTCTCTAGAGAGTTGAAAACAGCAGGTCTGGGACAGGTAGCACGTCCGGTGAATAGGTCAGGGTTCCAGCAGGTCTGGGACAACAGATCTGGGACAGGTAGCACGTCCGGTGAACAGGTCAGGGTTCCATAGCTGCAGGCAGAACAGTTGGAACTGGAGCAGCAGCACGGCCAGGTGAACTGGGGACAGCAAGGAGTCATCAAGCCAGACAGCCCTGAGGCATGGTCCTAGGGCTCAGGTCCTCTGAGAGAGAGAAAGAAAGAAAGAAAAAGAGAGAATTAGAGAGAGCATATTTAAATTCACACAGGACACCGGAAAAGACAAGAGAAATACTCCAGATGTGACAGACTGACACTAGCCCCCCGACACATAAACTACTGCAGCATAAATACTGGGGCTGAGACAGGAGGGGTCAGGAGACACTGTGGCCCCATCCGATGAAACCCCCGGACAGGGCCAAACAGGTAGGATATAACCCCACCCACTTTGCCAAAGCACAGCCTCCACACCACTGGAGGGATATCTCCAACCACCAACATACCATCCCGGGACAAGGCCAAGTATAGCCCACAAAGATCTCCACCACGGCACAGCCCAAGGGGGGGCGCCAACCCAGACAGGAAGACCACGTCAGTGACTCAACCCACTCAAGTGACGCACCCCTCCCAGGGACGGCATGGAAGAACACCAGTAAGCCAGTGACTCAGCCCCTATGCCAGTGTATGTATGATAAAACAATGTCCACATGGACTTTATCAACACTCTCTCAATATACTAAGGAACCATTGGGCCTCTCTCCCTGAAACAGCATGTAGTGCTTCTGAACTGGCTATTATCCTTGAATGCCCATTTCAAAAGTACCCACATCTATTATTGATGTTGCAATTACCACCTCCATCATTGCTAAAGGTCATTTAGGAGAAATTTAGTTCCCGCTTAACTAAATTGAAAGAAGGGATAAAAGCTATTTTCTAAATGGCAAATGAGAAAACCTCCTTCACCTTCAGTCTAACACTGAATACTGCTAGCCTATTGCAATCAACAGGTCTCTCCATTCACTCTGAGTCTGAAATGGCACCCTATTCACTACGCAACATGCATTACCATGAAAGCATGTAGTGGAAATAAAATTTTTAAAAAATGAAATGATGAAACTATGAAAATAATGTGTTACTGTACATTACATGACCAAAAGTACGGGGACACCTGTTCGTCAAACATCTCATTCCAAAATCATGGGCATTAATATGGAGTTGGTCCCCCCTTTGCTGCTATAACAGCCTCCTCTCTTCTGGGAAGGCTTTCCACTAGATGTTGGAACATTGATGCAGGGACTTGCAGCCACAAGTGCTGAATGGAAGCAAGGTCGGGCACTGATGTTGGGCGATTAGGCCTGGCTCACAGTCGGCATTCCAATTCATCCCAAAGATGATCGATGGGGTTGAGGTCAGGGCTCTGTGCAGACCAGTCAAGTTCTTCCACACCAATCTCGACAAACCATTTTTGTATGGACCTCGCTTTGTACACAGGGGCATTGTCATGCTGAAACAAGAAAGGTCCTTCCCCAAACTGTTGCACAAAGTTGGAAGCATAGAATCGTCTAGAATGTCATTGTATGCTGAAGAGTTAAGATTTCCCTTTACTGGAACTAAGGGGCTTAGCACTTTACCTGCACTAATGCATAGTGCCAACTGTAGTGTTCCCCAGATTCATCCTTTGGACTGACAGATGGAGAAGCCTAATTCATCACTCCAGAGAATGGTTTCCTACTGCTCCAGAGTCCAATGGCGGTGAGCTTTACACCACACCAACCAACGCTTGGCATTGCGCATGGTGATCTTATGCTTGTGTGATGCCGATCGTCCATGGAGACCTATTTCATGAAGCTCCCAACAAGCAGTTCTTGTGCTGACGTTGCTGTCAGAGGCAGTTTGGAACTCGCCGTTCTGTGAGCTTGTGTGGCCTACCACTTGGCGGCTGAGCCATTGTTGCTCCTTGACGTTTCCACTTGACAATAACAGCACTTACAGTTGACCTGGGCAGCTCTAGCAGGACAGAAATTCTACAAACTGACTTGTTGGAAAGGTGGCATCGTATGACGGTTCCACATTGAAAGTAACTGAGCTCTTCAGTAAGGCCATTCTACTGCCAATATTTGTCTGTCTATGCATGGCTGTGTGTTCGATGTTATACACCTATCAGCAACGGGTGTGACTGAAATAACCAAATGCGCTAATTTGAAGGGTTGTCCACATACCTTTGTATATAGATGTAGATATAATAAAAAATGTATTTAAAATAGGAAATCTCAAAGCTATTTCATATGTAAAGTCAATAACCCAACTGAAAATGTAAAGGTACAATGGAAGATTAAGACTGAACGATTAAATGTATATTTTCCAATAAAGCATTATTTAATAATGGAGAAAAGAGTCCTGAAATCCCTCTTTGTAGCAAACAATGCTCGGCTATCGGAAGAATTGGACTACGGCCCAACTCAAGAGGGCATCTGTGGTGTGGGTTAGACACACCTCCAACCACACCCATACCTGTGTCCTTAAAGGCCTACTGCAATATAGTCAATTATCAGCAATTTACAGTTAACTCTTGGCTCCTTGCCGAGTAAAAAAAATATATTATTAAGAAAAGCCAGGTAAGATTAACGTGAACAACACTGATCCAATCTGGTAACAAAGGCCCTATTATTGCCTCCTCACAATAGTATTTTCATAGAAAAAGCATCTTCAGGACCATTTGCATAATTGTCTTTCGTTTTCTTAAGCTGATATCACTACATTAATTTGAATGCTAACTTATCATTGCAGCTTTCAATCAAGCAGATCAGTTTCAAAATGCCCCTAAGATATACTGTAGCACAAAATTAAATTGTACTACAATTAGTCTAGTAATTGATCTTAATATAGTACAAGTGAAACCCTGTCTGTGCCTGGTAAGTGAAAATGGATAATTGAGATTTAAAAAGTTTGACAAAATATGCAGTACAAGTCTGGACACACCTACTCATTCAAGAGTTTTTCTTTATATTTACTATTTTCTACATTGTAGAATAATAGTGAAGAGGTCAAAACTATGAAATAACACATATGGAACACTTAAATGCTGGAGACTCATATATAATATTTGTTTCATTAATATGCCAGTGAAAATGTATGGTAATCAAATGGGTCATTCACACTAACTTAGTGTATAAAATGAAGATTAATGCAAATTCAATTAGTGTTTACAGCAGGTGTGTTACCATTAGATTATCTTTTCTGAAGTCTGAATGTATTGCATGATGTGATGAATCACTGATGAATAAGCCTATGCATGTTTACTAGCAATTAAAAAACTATGACAACTTTGAGACTTGATTAAAGATCGTAGAAGTAAATGCAGTTTCACAGGTATCCATCATTAACTCAACTCATTCATCTTGATATATAAAGGTTGCGATAAGACCATTTATTAATGAGTGCAAAATTAATTATGTCGCCTAATTTCTGTGAGACTGGCAGTCGCTGTACTCGGCAGCCAGCACAGAGGTTTACTTGATGACCTGGTTACAACTCTGACATATTCAGTGTACTGTAACCAAACATGATTGGCACCAGGGAAAGAAAGTGTAACCAAATGCTCTTCAGCCCAGCTAAAACAAAAATGAAATTACTCGACTGAGGGACTTGAAAAACCCTGGGACACTTCAAAGGGTGACTAACCATTAAAATAAAGACAAAGGAGTACTCTGTTGCTGCCTAGATTTGATAATTTATTGATGGGACATACAAACAGGCTTACGATTGGCACCAGGCTCTGCATTCCAATACATCCTTTGGTCTGACGAACATTACTACAATATACTAGCTCACCTTAGATTGACATTATGTATTTGGCAGTTTTTTTTATAGTATTATCTCTCTGCATCTTCTTCATGAGAGGACCCCAGTAACTAGTCTCTTTTTCAACAAGGCATACGATTTTTCAACAACTCTCCTGCTCACGCTCCCGGACACCAGGCCATGATGGGTTTAATTGCAGGCGTACTCCAAAATAAGTTAACGAAAGATAATCACAGGTTCATGCACCTGCAGAATGAATACTAACATATCCATCTGAGATATTCAGTACAAAAAACTGTTTTCAAATGCATTACGTTTAAACAATAAGGCAAGACGGGGTGTGGTATATGGCCAATACACAATACCTTCTGAAAGTATTTAGACCCCTTGACTTTTGTTACAGCCTTATTCTAAAATTGATTAATAAAACATTTCTCAGCAATCTGCACACAATACCCCATAATGACAAAGTGAAAACCTGTTTTTAGACATTTTTAAAAATGTATAAAAACAATGTAAAACTGAAATACCTTATTTACATAAGCATCCAGATCCTTTGCTATGAGACATGATATTAAGCTCAGTTGCATCCTGTTTCCATTGATCATCCTTGAGATGTTTCTACAACTTGATTGGAGTCCAACTGTTGTAAATTCAATTGATTGGACATTATTTGGAAAGACACACACTTGTCTACATAAGGTCACAAAGTTGACAGTGCATGTCAGAGCAAAAACCTAGCCATGAAGTCAAATGAATTGTTCTTAGAGCTCCGAGACAGGATTGTGTCAAGGCACAAATCTGGGGAAGGGTACCAAACATATCTGCAGAATTGAAGGTCCCCAAGAACACTCCATCGTTCTTAAATGGAAGAAGTTTGGAACCACCAAGACTCTTCCTAAAGCTGGCCGCCCGGCCAAACTGAGCAATCGGGGGAGAAGGGCCATGGGGAGGGAGTTGACCAAGAACCTGATGGTCACTCTAACAGAGCTCTGGAGTTCCTCTGTGGAGATGGGAAAACCTTCCAGAAGGACAACCATCTCTGCAGCACTCCACCAATCAGGCCTTTATGTTAGAGCGGCCAGACGGAAGCCGCTCCTCAGTAAAAGGCACGCTGTAGGATTTCAGTCCTTCACAGCGTATTGTGCCTTGAGATCATTGACAAGATCTTCCCGTGTAGTTCTGGGCTGATTCCTCACAATTCTCATGATCATTACAACTGAGATCTTGCATGGAGCCCCAGGCCGAGGGAGATTGACAGTTTCTTCCATTTGCGAATAATCTCACCAACTGTTGTCACCTTCTCACCAAGCTGCTTGGCGATGGTCTTGTAGCCCATTCCAGCCTTGTGTAGGTCTACAATCTTGTCCCTGACATCCTTGGAGAGCTCTTTGGTCTTGGCCATGGTGGAGAGTTTGGAATCTGATTGATTGATTGATTCTGTGGACAGGTGTCTTTTATACAGATAACAAGCTGAGATTAGGAGCACTCCCTTTAAGAGTGTGCTCCTAATCTCAGCTCGTTACCTGTATAAAAGACACCTGGGAGCCAGAAATCTTTTTGTTTGAGAGGGGGTCAAATACTTATTTCCCTCATTAAAATGCAAATCAATTTATAACATTTTTGACATACATTTTTCTGGATTTTTTTGTTGTTATTCTGTCTCTCACTGTTCAAATAAACCTACCATTAAAATTATAGACTGATAATTTCTTTGTCAGTGGGCAAACGTACAAAATCAGCAGGGAATCAAATACTTTTTTTCCCTCACTGTACCATGGCTTTCAGCCAGTCAGCATTCAGGGCTCAACCCATCCAGTTAATAATTAGAGATAAGATAACAAGTAATTGAAAATAAATTCAATTATGAAATGATCATAATGAAACATTGATTTGTTGTTTATATCCAAATCATTTGTCAGTTGACTTAATAGGGCCTCAGTGGAAGTTAATGGCCTTGTAAGAATGTTCTAACATGGCTGATGCAATACCATTTTTCTCTCAGCAAGACTGGGTTGCATATCCTGTTGTATCTTCTCTCTTAAAAAAAAATTATTATTGGCAGTAAAATTCTGTAAGGTCTTGAACTGCATCACGTTCCAGGAGATTATGGAGTATCATTTTCCCAGGTTATTTCATTCAGTGACGCATACCCATTAGCCATCCATCTGCTCTGTACAGCGGTAACTTAAAAGCTATAGTTTCAGCGATATTAATAATGATAATCAAATTATAAATAGACATGTTGACTAATCTTACTTGCCATATGCTTTGCAATATCATATACAGTACAGTTCATCCCTTTAGATAAACAATCAGCATCATTCAGAATAACATTAGTACAGATATTAACCCGAGGTCAGTCTCTCTCCTGTCTCTTGAGATAATTAATATAATGCTACTTCCTTCTTCGAAACGAGACGTTGTTTCCACTGACCCTTTCTCCTGTGTGACCCCAGAGGGACAGGTGTATGAAATCTGTCTTACTGACTGACAGAGTTATCAAAGAAACAGAAAAGAGCAAAGCAACCGCTGGGTGAAATGGTGTGATGGCTTATTGAAAGCTTTGGCGAGTCTTGATGTCCCTGACAGGTCTGAAATAGCGCCAGGCCAATGTCCAAATTTTTGATTCGAGACACAGAGCTGAGGAACAGGTGACATTTTCAAGCAATTTCCTGTTCTCCGGCAAAGTTCAACTGACAATGTAAAAAACGGAAAGCCGGCCTTCAGATAATGGCCTCCCCTCCTAGCCATGGAAATTATGTCTCCTACCAAAATTTGAGAGCAAAGTAGCTCAGTCCTCTGCTGAAACATCCCCCCCCCTCTACTGTAGGAAGTGGGTTGCTGTCCCACTGAGCACAGGTGTCAATTCAACATCTATTCCACATTGGTTCAACGTAATTTCATTGAAATGACATGGACACAATGTTGATTCAACCAGTGTGTGCACAGTGGGGCATTATATTAAATACAATTGTTTCCTACTTCCCGGTGGGCGAGTTGTTTATTGATTTGCATATTTTATTGAAATGGAGGGAAGACAAAGTTTGGGAAAAATAACAGGTGTATATTTAACCTCATTGGAGTTGGTTGGGGAGTGAAGTCCGCCAGACAGTGCTGCTGGTATGAACTGGTGAACAGGTTACCATGACTGGCAGCTCGGTGAAGCAGGGCAAGCATGTGGGAGGTGACATGCTGCACAGTCAATTAGACAGCACTTTCAAAGAAACAGGCAGCTCACACTTTTGCACACTGGGATAGCAGAACTAATGGCTCCTGAAATAAAGAATGAATTCTGCACATATGAAGGGAGCATTTGGTACAAGGGACTACCTTTTGGCTGTCTTCTTATTTGAATTCAGAAGAAGCAGAAAGCAGTGCAACTGTGGTATATGAAAAATCAAAGTATAGTGATTTGAGTGATTTGTACTTCGCCAAATGTGTGTGTCCTTGTGAGTTTATGTGCAGATATGTATCAGCTATCAGAAGAAGCACACGTTTAGCTCACTAATAGACAGTTAGCTCCCAGAATATATAGAGTGGGCTATAAATAGCTGTTAATGTCTCCCAGTGAATCACAGTCGTTAGCTCCTGATTAAGGTGTGCACTTGCATGCACTCATTGACACCATTGGATACTAACCATTATCTTTTAATTAGAGCAGACAATTAACACCCAGAATCGCACAGTCTGGCGGTTACAGAGGTGGGGATCAGCCAGTGTGATGGATGACAGACAGGATTGCAATGCAAACTAAAGACTCTCGTTAACCTAATTTACTCGACAGCAAAAAAGAGGGATAATGTGACGATTAAAACACATCTGAATTAGCCGTCTATTTTATCTGGGCTTGCCCTGCTGCAATTCAAATAATATTGTAAATGTAGCCTCTCTCCCCTTTAACACATTACACAGCTTTGAATGTCAGGGCAAATGTCTACTGGATGTAATTTGTGAAAATTTGCAATTATTTTCTTAACAACCATTTTCTTCTATTTTTTATTCTGATGGACCTCACTTTGGGCAGTTGGCTAGTGTTTTTGAGTAATTGCGATGCATTTATTTTAGCATGCACTCTTACCAATTACTCCTGCGTGGACTACTGTCTGAATACAATTGGCTAACACAGGGCTTGCCGGGCACTTCCTGGTCATGAGGCTGAGGCTGGCTCTGTGTCCCATGGTGAGGGGTCCCAGTGGGTTACAGATTGATCACATTGGGCCCCCTACTCAGTTTAATAGCAACAATTAAGAGGAAAAAAATCATTACTTTTATCAACAACAATTGCAGTATTGTTTTGTGAGAAATTACTACCTTTTTGTTGATCCACAGATGTGCTTCCTCCTGAGCATGTCGGACTAAAGGGAGCTGGTCAGTACATTAGTTTAAATGAGAATCAAAGGGGTCACTGTGTCATCATTCAGGTCTACACTCACCTGCTGTGTGGTGCATGACCTATCTAGTCAGTGAGGCAATATCGCAAAGTAAATTTGACCTGTGTTGTTTGGTTTCACTTCATTCTTGCATGTACTGAAGAGTGAGATCATCCCAAGGCGTTAAGATGTCATGAAATTTCATAATTTGCAAACATCCACATTTTAGTCATTTAGCAGAGCAACTTACAGGAGCTTTTATCCAGTGCAACTTACAGGCAGTGGTGGAAAAAGTATCCAATTGTAATACTTGAGTAAAAGTAAAAGTACCTTAATAGAAAATGACTCAAGTAAAAGTGAAAGTCACCCAGTAAAATACTACTTGAGTAAAAGTATTTGGTTTTAAATGTACTTAAGTATCAAAAGTAAAGAAAGTAAGAAGAAATGTAAAATGCCTTATATTAAGCAAGCCAGACTGCACAATTGTCTTGTTTTTTGAATTTACAGATAGCCAGGGGCAGATTCCAACACTCAGACATAATTTGCAAATTAAGCATTTGTGTTTAGTGAGTCCTACCAGATCAGAGGCAGTAGGGATGATGGGGATTGTTCTCTTGATACGTGTGTGAATTGGACCATTTTCTGTCCCGCTAAGCATTCAAAAGTAAAAAGTACATCATTTTCTTTAGGAATGTAGTAAAGTGAAAGTTGTTAAAAATATAAATAGTAAAGTAAAGTACAGATACCACAAAAAACTACTTAAGTAATACTTTATGGTATTTTTACTTAAGAACTTTACACCACTGACCGCCACCATAGGGCACTCTGTTCACAACATTGACATCAGCAAACTGCTAGCCCACACAACACCATACACGTTGTCTGCCATCTGCCCAGTACAGTTGAAAACAGGATTAATCTGTTAAGCGCACACTTCACCAGAGCACACTGCTCCATCGAAGGTGAGCATTTGCCCACTAAAGTTGGTCAAGACCCTGGTGAGGATGATGAGCTCACAGATGAGCTTCCCTGAGACAGTTCCTGACAGTTTGTGCAGAAATTCTTCGAATGTGCAAACCCACAGTTTCATCAGCTGTCCGGAGGTGAAGAAGCCAGATGTAGAGGTCCTGGACTGGTGTGGTTACACGTGGTCTGCGATTGTGAGGCCTGTTGGAAGTACTACAAAATTCTCTAAAACGACGTTGGAGGCTGCTTATGGTAGAAAAATGAACATTCAGCTCTCTGGGATCAGCTTTGGTCGACATTCCTGCAGTCAGTATGCCAATTGCACGCTCACTCAAAACGTGAATAATCTGTGACATTGTTTGTGACAAAACTGCACATTTTAGAGTGCCATTTTATTGTCCCCAGCACAAGGTGCACCTGTGTAATGATCGTGCTGTTTAGCCTGCTTCTTGATATGCTACACCTCAGGTGGATGGATTATCTTTGCAAAGGAGAAATGCTCACTAACAATGATGTAAATACACTGCTCAAAAAAATAAAGGGAACACTTAAACAACACAATGTAACTCCAAGTCAATCACACTTCTGTGAAATCAAACTGTCCACTTAGGAAGCAACACTGATTGACAATAAATGTCACATGCTGTTGTGCAAATGGAATAGACAACAGGTGGAAATTATAGACAATTAGCAAGACACCCCCAATAAAGGAGTGGTTCTGCAGGTGGTGACCACAGACCACTTCTCAGTTCCTATGCTTCCTGGCTGATGTTTTGGTCACTTTTAAATGCTGGCGGTGCTTTCACTCTAGTGGTAGCATGAGACGGAGTCTACAACCCACACAAGTGGCTCAGGTAGCGCAGCTCATCCAGGATGGCACATCAATGCGAGCTGTGGCAAGGTTTGCTGTGTCTGTCAGCGTAGTGTCCAGAGCATGGAGGCGCTACCAGGAGACAGGCCAGTACATCAGGAGACGTGGAGGAGGTAGGAGGGCAACAACCCAGCAGCAGGACCGCTACCTCCGCCTTTGTGCAAGGAGGAGCAGGAGGAGCACTGCCAGAGCCCTGCAAAATGACCTCCAGCAGGCCACAAATGTGCATGTGTCTGCTCAAACGGTCAGAAACAGATTCCATGACCGTGCAGGACGTTTGGCATTTGCCAGAGAACACCAAGATTGGCAAATTCGCCACTGGCGCCCTGTGCTCTTCACAGATGAAAGCAGGTTCACACTGAGCACTTGACAGACGTGACAGAGTCTGAAGACGCCGTGCAGAACGTTTTGCTGCCTGCAACATCCTCCAGCATGACCGGTTTGGCGGTGGGTCAGTCATGGTGTGGGGTGGCACTTCTTTGGGGGGCCGCACAGCCCTCCATGTGCTCGCCAGAGGTAGCCTGACTGCCATTAGGTACCGAGATGAGATCCTCAGACCCCTTGTGAGACCATATGCTGGTGCGGTTGGCCCTGGGTTCCTCCTAATGCAAGACAATGCTAGACCTCATGTGGCTGGAGTGTGTCAGCAGTTCCTGCAAGAGGAAGGCATTGATGCTATGTACTGGCCCGCCCGTTCCCCATACCTGAATCCAATTGAGCACATCTGGGACATCATGTCTCGCTCCATCCACCAACGCCACGTTGCACCACAAACTGTCCAGGAGTTGGCGGATGCTTTAGTCCAGGTCTGGGAGAAGATCCCTCAGGAGGCCATCCGCCACCTCATCAGGAGCATGCCCAGGCGTTGTAGGGAGGTCATACAGGCACGTGGAGGCCACAGACACTACTGAGCCTCATTTTGACTTGTTTTAAGGACATTACATCAAAGTTGGATCAGCCTGTAGTGTGGTTTTCCACTTTAATTTTGAGTGTGACCCCAAATCCAGACCTCCAGGGGTTGATAAATTGGATTTCCATTGATTATTTTTGTGTGATTTTGTTGTCAGCACATTCAACTATGTAAAGAAAAAAGTATTTAATAAGATTATTTCTTTCATTCAGATCTAAGGATGTGTTGTTTAAGTGTTCCCTTTATTTTTTTGAGCAGTATATATTTCTGCACAAAATTTGCGAGAAATAAGCTTTTTGAGTATATGGAACATTTCTGGGATTTTTTATTTCAGGTCATGAAACAACATTTTATATGTTGCGTTTATATTTTTGTTCAGTGTAACTATTGCTATGTATCAGTAAAATTATTCAGTACATCATAAAGTGAAAGTAAATTTTATTTATACCATCTCCCTTTGCAACCAAAGCCCACTTTTGAAATTGTTGATTTAGCAATATAGGGACCACTTACTGTAAAGAGGTTTGTTTGTTGATTTCAATTATTTTTTTTGTCCACAAATGAAACTAAATGCAACAAAACTCTATTATCTAGAAGTACCATTGACCTTAACCCCAACTAGACTCAAAATGTTTTGGTCTGTCAGCGAAATGAAAAGTTAACTTCCTGAAATTGTCACTGTCAGTCCAATGCACCAGCTGTGGCACTGAGTGTTTTTTTGCGTTTTTTCCTTTTATTGTGTGTATTTTTATCTTCATGACTAATTGTGCTGAACAGCCCCAGTGACCTGTGAAACATGTTAGTGTTTGTGATGGCAGGTTGTCTCTCATAAACAGTGCACTCAAACAAAATCCTCCCACTCACACATCATTACTGAGATGATATAGCTAGTCTGAGGTCTGAGGGCTGATGCATCTGCAGTGATGTAGGGTAATGCTCAGTGGTATCACAGGCTGTCACATGCACAGTCATACGGTAGGCTTTGTCTTGCTCTCATTCTGAGAGGGTCTACCCAGGCCTAACAGAAGGGGGAGCTGCTAACAAGTGGTTTATAAAGGTCAATTTATGTCAACAGTCAGCTTTTAACTTCTCGTAAAGTTCTGCTACAATCTCTGATGGCAAGGTTTTGAATAATCAATGATAAGTCTTCAAATATTGGGATACCTTTAAGCTCAGCTGTCTGTACCAAGCCCTATATGATCTGCTGTGGAAATAGCATACTTATGCACTACCTGTTCATAAATACATAATGTATTATCTCATAAACTGTAATTACAAGGTTAGAGGGACATTAGGTCATGCTCTGTAAAGGGGTTAGTGTGAATTTGACAGTAGCTTACAGGCAGCTCAGTGGCCAGTAAAAGTGTGTATTTCATATTACAGCACACCTATTGTAAAATAAATACGGTATCAAATCAAGTACTGGGTAATGACACAGTACAATACCGTACAATTTTACTGTAATTGCAAATGAGTGGTGCAAGCAGGTTGGCTGCTAGGTAAAGTGTTTACACATTACAGTACATTAAGGACTATTTGGTGCTTTATTTCACTTGCACTTCTAGAGGCCTTAACAAAGGCTTCCAAACTGGCAGCGACTACAGGGCAAAACAGACCAAAAGGACATGGCAAAATGCTCAACCATTTAAGGTTTAAGACTTGCTGCTACTCCAACATGTGTCCTATACTAACTGATGGGGCACTATAACCACATATGAATTTAATTAGTTCAGCATTTTCACTCAAGGGTGCAACAAATATAGCCTCTTACACAGCATGCCTCAAAATATGTTAATGAACCAGAAACAACAATATCATGCCCCCACTAGTGGTCAAATGGTTTTTGTTGCTCCAAAGATATGATACGGTACTGTATTCTGTGGGGTGGAATTACAGTGATATTTGAAATACAGCAATTATTTCCCTGGCCGCAACATTTTCCCACAATGCACCATCATTTACAGTATGCTGCAGTAAAACATTTCAGAGTATTTTACTGTTGATAATACCCCAAATTACAGTATAATTTACAGTTGTCCGTTACAGCAATTACAAGGTTAGTGGTGTCTGCCTTCTTACCTACCTTGCTCATTAACCCTCAGTGGAACCATTTTAAGGTTTTAGGTCCCTAGAGGAACCCACCTTAGAGACTCCAATACCAATGAGCCCGTCTTGTCACAGATGATTGACTATGGACTAGATGATCCTATTATATGAGGAAGCATCAGCCACATAAGCCACACTAACAAAGCAGCTCCAGCTCTCCCTCTGTCGTCTCAGCCTCTGTCGTCATTCTTCATCCAGAGTTCACCGGAGCTTCACCAGGGCTGGGGGGAATAAAGACCCCGGCTTGTCACAGCCACTTCCACCTGCTTTGTTTCTTGTTTCAGCCTGATGCAATAGTATCAGTCCGGTGAGTCTCATAAGTAGAACGATATGGAATCCACCAGCCCCTCTCTGCAGATGAAAATTAAGCCTTCTATTCAGAAGCTCTTTAGGATGTGGAATATCCTCTGTTTTGACAAGCGGAGCCAACAGTAGACAGGCTGTTTCATCAACCAGGAAGGATAATTGGATTGTCTGTATCCATAAAGGGGCAATTAGGTTCTAGCACTGCTTTATTGGCCCTGGTGTGCTAGCCTCTCCAGTTGCTCTCATTGAGCCTGATCCGGAGGTCAGATATTGACCTTAATATGGCTCCATTATTCCAGTCATTAACCTCCAGAGGGCCCAGGGGGAACGCGGGGGACCGGGGGAATTGGATCCATGGCAGGGGAGACACCAGACACAAAGGGCCTGCTGTCACTGAGCGGACAGTGGCATGCATGGGGCTGAGAAGTCAGACTGAGTCTGTTATTGATCTGGGTTGATTAGGACCCCTTGTCTGTGGGGGAATCTCCCTCAGTTGACAGATTATTACAGGCTTTTCTGGGATTTGGGCCTGGAAAAGTCTCCCAGCACAATAAGGTTGTATGGCAGAGACATATCTAATATGATATACCCCATAAGCTTGGAGGAGAAAAAAAGCATTTCTGAGAAGCTTCCGGCAATGGAGGCAATCTTTTTTCTCTCCTTTCACTGTCGTTCTCCTTTCATTTAAAAATAGCACAAGCGGGATTTACAAAACAGATTGACTCTCTTTATTAGTTCAGCATGCCACAATTAATTTATGAGCTCTGAAGCGCTCTGCCCATTAAACATTTTGCGTTGGAAGATTGTGATGTGGAGGGACTTATGAGTATTAAAATTAGCATAAGCGAGGGAGAAAGAGCCTCAAATCTGGCCAGATGGTTCTCAGGAACCAAAAGGGCTAAATCCAGCCCTACTCTTCAAATCCCTGATCTGCACTCAAGGAGCAGGGTTCCAGCCAAGTGCACCAGCCCGAGGAGGGGATGAGAGCTCTGTGCCAGGCATGACTTATAACGCAATTAAGGTTAAACTCAGTGGTGGCCAATCAACTTCTCACAGTCAGAGCACACAGAGTCACAGCACAGCGAGTTACGAGGAGTAAACACAATTGAGGTACTTTTAACATAAGTCCACATTGAACACACCAAGAAAATGTAATGATACTGTAAATGGATATATTAGGCTGGGACAGTAACAGAGAGTGGGACTAGGTACAGTAAATGGATTCATCTTAGTCTAGTCAGGTCATACAAGTTCCATACTGATCAGGAGTTGGAGGGGTGGTGTGGGCTTCAGAGCTAGAGCCCTGGAACTAGATTGTCAAATCAAAAGACTGATGAAAATATTGACTCCATCAGGATCTGCCAACATTTCTGTGGGTAGTCTCTCTCTCTCTTTCTCTCTCGGTCTCATTCTTTCTACCCCTCTCTCATTCCTCATCATACATCAACCTCTACTGATGATGCCCTGAAGGACCTGAAGGAGGGCATGTGTGGGATGCATTCCAAGCAGAACAGCATTGTTTCAAATAAGCGGCCAACGGTAGAGGCAGGGGTATCAAAAACAGAGCTGAATATGCATATATAAATGACCTGTTCAGAAATACTGTATACAACTAGCTACATGAAGAGGATTCATCCTGCAGGGTGTGTTCAAAGCCAGAGCACATTCCTGTTTTCATGTATGTGTCTCGCATTTCTGCAGCACACACCACTTTACAAAAAGTTTTTAGAATGATTTGATTTTGGGAGATTTCTCTACTCAGTTTGTCTGGTGAAGTGCATATTTAGAGAACTGTGTAGGCTAGAGGCAACATCCTTCTTAAAGGGTTACTGCCTCTGACCGGATCTTAATATTCTGCATGCGTAAGGGGACTAAACAGTTCAACAGTTCTGCTCATGCCTTTGGAACGCCAAGTTTAATTAGTGGGCTTGCTGGTCAGCAAGATATAAAAGAAGGAGTGGAAGAATGGAGTGTGCTTTTTTTCTTAATACAGAGATGGTGGTTGAGTCCACACAGCAGATTTGATCCCAAGAGCAATTTAAATGTTACACTCCTTTTTCAGCCTTTGGAAGTGTTTCTGTCTTCATGGTTTGTTTAAGCCGGTGGATTGCCTGATTATGACTTGGTTGACACTTTGAATATATATATTTTTCCAGTTAACCATTTTCGATGTTGAAATGAATTATTGGAATGAATAACAACCTGATAACAATGACCTGACAGTGTTATTCATGATTGATGAATCATAAGTATAAATTATTGGACAGTATTATTCATTAAATTATTGGGGCATATACAGTGTGTATATATATATCTATTGTCGTGACTTGACTTTCATTAATCTGATGACTGTTATTTATTTAATCCACTAACTATGTTTAATTGTTACCGATTAAATTAATCATGTAACAATTAACTCATTAGGATTTGGGGCACCACGGAAGAAGTTGTTTAACGTGTTACCATCTCCCAAATTAAACTCTATAAGATATAAGTTATATATCAATAACAGTCACTTATTAATCATTACCTCATATCAGTCTCATACTCTGAATGGTCACAACCATCTTGGATCTGCAAGAACCCCAACCTTGAGCCTTATTCAGTACTACACAAATCGGTTTAATATTTTTTTTACTAACTAACTAAATAATAACACAGAATACACATACACACTTACATGAGACAAAGTTCTCTAATGGACTGACAAGATATGATGGCTTGTTACAAATATGGAGAGGGGGTGGATAAAAGAGAGTGAGAAAAAGGGACATTTATCATGGATACACGCTATAACTATTCTCACATTAATCATATACCTTGCACATGAACCATCGCTTGTTTGGGGAAAAAAGATGAATGTATTTACACGTTGAATGCCTCCGTTCGTCGTCTATCTCGGTCAGAACCAAGCCCTCTCGGAAGGTTGTTTCGGAGGACTCTCCCATGGGTGTAAGGCTCTGATTGTCCACCAAAGGTCACAATGTCCTTCTTCTTAGTTGTCGGACAGTGTCACTGAGAGTGTCACCAGCAAAGCACCCCCACACTATCACACCTCCTTTTCCATGATACACAGTGGGAAACACACATGCGGAGATCATCCGTTCACCTACTCTGCTTCTCACAAAGACACAGCGGTAGGAACCAAAAATCTCCAGTTTTGACTCCAGACCAAAGGACACATTTCCACTGGTCTAATGTCCATTGCTCGTTTTTCTTCAAAATATAACCTATTTTTATATGTTCAACATGTTTTTGGTTACTACATGATTCCATATGTGTTATTGAATAGTTTTTATGTCTTCACTATTATTCTGCGATGTAGATGTAGAAAAACCCTGAAATGAGTAGGTGTGTCCAAACTTTTGACTGGTATAAATGATATATGTTGTGTGTCATATAAAAATGCTAAGTGTTAAACATTCAAACCAACCAGAAATATGCCACAGAAATAACACATTTTTGTTCACTTCCAGCAGAAGACACAGACACCAGCTATTTGTAGGCCCCAGTGGGGGGTTAATGCCGGCCTAATCTCCGGTCTGCGGTACATGTAAACCCACTCCTTCCCTGGCCATGGCCCCTTCTGCCTCTCAAGATGTCACACTACAACTCTCCAAATGTGATGCTTCCAAGAGGCTTTGTCAGCATCTCCGTTGCCTCTCACTTTCGCCCACTCCCATTGCGGCCCCCATGCTCCTGCCAGTGTTGGCAGTCAGGCCCAGACCTCAACAGTCTCTTCCTCCCAGAGAGTTCTCTCTCCGCTACCAGGCTGTGTCGCAGCTGATAGATTCTTTGCTGTGTTTTTCTTATTTCCCCCCCTCTTTTTCTGTTTTAAAACCAGGCATTCTGTTTACTGTAGGATTACTGCTTTTGTATGTTTAAATTTGACAGCTGCTTCATTCAACTCCCCAGTGTGGAGGAACTGCGATAAGACAGATATGGGTTTCTAATCTTTTCCCAGCCTAAATCTTTTCCAAATCTTCTATTTTTCTCTCCCTCCCCATCATTCCTGCTTTAAGATTAGAGAGTTTTCCGGCAGCACAACTCTAGGCTTTTCGCAGAGCCCTGCAACATTCCAGCAGGACTGCTAATGAAGGGTCTGCTCCTCTGACAGCTGTTGCTTCCACAGCTGGGTTTCTCAATAAAGGCCACAATCAAACCTCCTCCACTTGTCCACCCCGTCTGTCTTCTTCTGGCTAGACTTCATAGTGAGTGTCTAGACACCACTGGCTTTTAAAAATAATCTAGGTGTCATCTACATACCACACTAAAACAGGGTTATGTTGCGAAAAATACAGCTGAAGTTGGAAGTTTACAAACACCTTAGCCAAATACATTTAAACTCAGTTTTTCCCAATTCCTGACATTTAATCCTAGTAAAAATTCCCTTTCTTAGGTCAGTTAGGATCACCACTTTATTTTAAGAATGTGAAATGTAAGAATAATGGTAGAGAGATTGATTTATTTCAGGTTTTATTTCCTTCATCACATTCCCAGTGGGTCAGAAGTTTACATACACTCAATTAGTATTTGGTAGCATTGCCTTTAAATTGTTTAACTTGTGTCAAATGTTTCGGGTAGCCTTCCATTAATCATATACCTTGCACGTGAACAATCGCCTGTTTGGGGAAAAAAGATAATGAATGTATTTACGCGTTGAATGCCTTCGTTCGTCGTCTATCTCGGTCAGAACCAAGCCCTCTCGGAAGGTTGTTTCGGAGGACTCTCCCGTGGGTGTAAGGCTCTGATTATCCACCAAAGGTCACAATGTCCTTCTTCTTAGTTGTCTGTGGCTTCAATGATTCACATTGGTGACGAGCATAGTAGGACAGTCTCACTTAGATTCGCATTTCTCGATATCTGACATAAGACAGTTAATCAACTGTACCAGTGATGGTCTGAGGTTAACTTGTCCTCTCTTCCTCCTCGTGTTGGCATTCAGGATTCAGACCACAATGGACATGCGCTGCAGGTTTTTGTCTCTCTGATCTAAAGGATGATTATTCAGGGTTCAGCTCCCAACAACTTTACACGCCAGCAGCAACCGGCAATGTTCTGGTCTCGCAATTAAATTTTCTTCACCTCGTGTTGAGAGTTTCAGAGTTTCTAACCATTTCAACGTGTGGACCACGTTCCCAGTGGGTCAGAAACTTACATACACTCAATTAGCATTTTGTAGCATAGTCAAACGTTTCGGGAAGCCTTCCACAAGCTTCCCACAATAAGTTGGGTGAATTTTGGCCAATTCCTCCTGACAGAGCTGGTGTAACTGAGTCAGGTTTGTAGGCCTCCTTGCTCGCACATGCTTTTTCAGTTCTGCCCACAAATTTTCTATAGGATTGAGGTCAGGGCTTTGTGATGGCCACTCCAAAACCTTGACTTTGTTGTCCTTAACTTCTATGGGCTAGGTGGGTCGTTTGCCTCCTACCCTAGTCAACAGCCAGTGGAATCGCGTGGCGCGAAATACAAATACCTCAAAAATGCTATAACTTCAATTTCTCAAACATATGACTATTTTACACCATTATAAAGACAAGACTCTCGTTAATCTAACTTCAAAAAGGCTTTACAGCGAAAGCAAAACATTAGATTATGTCAGGAGAGTACCCTGCCAAAAATAATCACACAGCCATTTTCAAAGCAAGCATATATGTCACAAAAACCAAAACCACAGCTAAATGCAGTACTAACCTTTGATGATCTTCATCAGATGACACTCCTAGGACATTATGTTATACAATACATGCATGTTTTGTTCAATCAAGTTAATATTTATATCAAAAACCAGCTTTTTACATTAGCATGTGATGTTCAGAACTAGCATACCCACCGAAAACCTCCGGTGAATTTACTAAATTACTCATGATAAACGTTGACAAAATATAACAATTATTTTAAGAATTATAGATACAGAACTCCTTTATGCAAACGCTATGTCAGATTTTAAAATAGCTTTTCGGCGAAAGCACATTTTGCAATATTCTGAGTACATAGCTCGGCCATCACAGGCTAGCTAATTTGACACCCACCAAGTTTGGGGCTCACTAAACTCAGAATTACTATTAGAAAAATTGGATTACCTTTGCTGTTCTTTGTCAGAATGCACTCCCAGGACTTCTACTTCAACAACAAATGTTGTTTTGGTTCTAAATAATCCATAGTTATATCCAAATACCTCCGTTTTGTTTGTGCGTTCAGGTCACTATCCGAAGGGTAACGCGCGAGCGCATTTCGTGACAAAACATTTCAAAATATTCCATTACTGTACTTCGAAGCATGTCAAACGATGTTTAAAATCATTTTTTATGCTATTTTTCTCGTAAAATAGCGATAATATTCCAACCGGGCGACGTTGTATTCATTCACAGGGCTCTAACTCCTCTAGCTCCACAATGAAATAGGGTGCAGGCCAGGCAACAGGCTGTTAGCCAGCCTGCCAGCTTAGTGGAGTCTGCCACTAGCACAGTTAGCGTAGTCAGCTCAGCTTTCCCCATTGAGACCGTGTCTGTGCCTCGATCTTGGTTGGGCAAAATTAAAAATGGCGGTGTTCGCTTCAGTAATCTTACTAGTATAAAGACCTCCTCCATTCCTGCCATTATTGAAAGAGATTGTGATACTTCACATCTCAAAATTGGGTTACTTAATGTTAGATCCCTCACTTCCAAGGCAGTTATAGTCAATGAACTAATCACTGATCATAATCTTGATGTGATTGGCCTGACTGAAACATGGCTTAAGCCTGATGAATTTACTGTGTTAAATGAGGCCTCACCCCCTGGTTACACTAGTGACCAAACCCCCCGTGCATCCGGCAAAGGCGGAGGTGTTGCTAACATTTACGATAGCAAATTTCAATTTACAAAAAAAAAAACAATGACGTTTTCGTCTTTTGAGCTTCTAGTCATGAAATCTATGCAGCCTACTCAATCACTTTTTATAGCTACTGTTTACAGGCCTCCTGGGCCATATGCAGTGTTCCTTACTGAGTTCCCTGAATTCCTATCGGATCTTGTAGTCATAGCAGATAATATTCTAATTTTTGGTGACTTTAACATTCACATGGAAAAGTCCACAGACCCACTCCAAAAGGCTTTCGGAGCCATCATCGACTCAGTGGGTTTTGTCCAACATGTTTCTGGACCTACTCACTGCCACAGTCATACTCTGGACCTAGTTTTGTCCCATGGAATAAATGTTGTGGATCTTAATGTTTTTCCTCATAATCCTGGATTATCGGACCACCATTTTATTGCGTTTACAATTGCAACAAATAATCTGCTCAGACCCCAACCAAGGAAGATTAAAAGTCGTGCTATAAATTCTCAGACAACCCAAAGATTCCTTGATGCCCTTCCAGACTCCCTCTGCCTACCCAAGGACGTCAGAGGACAAGAATCAGTTAACCACCTAACCGAGGAACTCAATTCAACCTTGCGCAATACCCTAGATGCAGTTGCACCCCTAAAAATTAAAAACATCTGTCATAAGAAACTAGCTCCCTGGTATACAGAAAATACACGAGCTCTGAAGCAAGCTTCCAGAAAATTGGAACGGAAATGGCGCCACACTAAACTGGAAGTCTTCCGACTAGCTTGGAAAGACAGTACCGTGCAGTATCGAAGAGCCCTCACTGCTGCACGATCATCCTATTTTTCCAACTTAATTGAGGAAAATAAGAACAATCCGAAATTTCTTTTTGACACTGTCGCAAAGCTAACTAAAAAGCAGCATTCGCAAATGGAGGATGGCTTTCACTTCAGCAGTAATAAATTTATGAACTTTTTTGAGGAAAAGATCATGATCATTAGAAAGCAAATTACGGACTCCTCTTTAAATCTGGGTATTCCTCCAGGGCTTCATTGTCCAGAGTCTGCACAACTCTGCCAGGACCTTGGCTCAAGGGAGATACTAAAGTGTTTTAGTACTATATCTCTTGACACAATGATGAAAATAATCATGGCCTCCAAACCCTCAAGCTGCATACTGGACCCTATTCCAACTAAACTACTGAAAGAGCTGCTTCCTGTGCTTGGCCCTCCTATGTTGAACATAATAAACGGCTCTCTATCCACCGGATGTGTACCAAGCTCACTAAAAGTGGCAGTAATAAAGCCTCTCTTGAAAAAGCCGAATCTTGACCCAGAAATTATAAAAAACTATCGGCCTATATCGAATCTTCCATTCCTCTCAAAAAATTTTGAAAAAGTTGTTGCGCAGCAACTCACTGCCTTCCTGAAGACAAACAATGTATACGAAACGCTTCAGTCTGGTTTTAGACCCCATCATAGCACTGAGACTGCACTTGTGAAGGTGGTAAATGACCTTTTAATGACGTCAGACCGAGGCTCTGCATCTGTCCTCATGCTCCTAGATCTTAGTGCCGCTTTTGATACCATCGATCACCACATTCTTTTGGAGAGATTGGAAACCCAAATTGGTCTACATGGACAAGTTCTGGCCTGGTTTAGATCTTATCTGTCGGAAAGATATCAGTTTGTCTCTGTGAATGGTTCGTCCTCTGACAAATCAATTGTAAATTTCGGTGTTCCTCAAGGTTCCGTTCTAGGACCACTATTGTTTTCACTATATATTTTACCTCTTGGGGATGTCATTCGAAAACATAATGTTAAATTTCACTGCTATGCGGACGACACACAGCTGTACATTTCAATGAAACATGGTGAAGCCCCAAAATTGCTCTCGCTAGAAGCCTGTGTTTCAGACATAAGGAAGTGGATGGCTGCAAATTTTCTACTTTTAAACTCGGACAAAACAGAGATGCTTGTCCTAGGTCCCAAGAAACAAAGAGATCTTCTGTTGAATCTGACAATTAATCTGGATGGTTGTACAGTCGTCTCAAATAAAACTGTGAAGGACCTCGGCGTTACTCTGGACCCTGATCTCTCTTTTGAAGAACATATCAAGACTGCTTCAAGGACAGCTTTTTTCCATCTACGTAACATTGCAAAAATCAGAAACTTTCTGTCCAAAAATGACGCAGAAAAATTAATCCATGCTTTTGTTACTTCTAGGCTCGACTACTGCAATGCTCTACTTTCCGGCTACCCGGATAAAGCACTAAACAAACTTCAGTTAGTGCTAAATACGGCTGCTAGAATCCTGACTAGAACCAAAAAATTTGATCATATTACTCCAGTGCTAGCTTCCCTACACTGGCTTCCTGTTAAGGCAAGGGCTGATTTCAAGGTTTTACTGCTAACCTACAAACATTACATGGGCTTGCTCCTACCTATCTTTCCGATTTGGTCCTGCCGTACATACCTACACGTACGCTACGGTCACAAGACGCAGGCCTCCTAATTGTCCCTAGAATTTCTAAGCAAACGGCTGGAGGTAGGGCTTTCTCCTATAGAGCTCCATTTTTATGGAATGGTCTGCCTACCCATGTGAGAGACGCAGACTCAGTCTCAACCTTTAAGTCTTTACTGAAGACTTATCTCTTCAGTAGGTCCTATGATTAAGTATAGTCTGGCCCAGGAGTGTGAAGGTGAACGGAAAGGCTGGAGCAACGAACCGCCCTTGCTGTCTCTGCCTTGTCGGTTCCCCTCTTCCCACTGGGATTCTCTGCCTCTAACCCTTTTACAGGGGCTGAGTCACTGACTTACTGGTGTTCTTCCATGCCGTCCATGGGAGGGGTGCGTCACTTGAGTAGGTTGAGCCACTGACGTGGTCTTCCTGTCTGGGTTGGCGCCCCCCCCTTGGGTTGTGCCGTGGCGGACATCTTTGTGGGCTATACTCGGCCTTGTCTTCGGACGGTAAGTTGGTGGTTGTAGATATCCCTCTAGTGGTGTGGGGGGCTGTGCTTTGGCAAAGTGGGTGGGGTTATATCCTGCCTGTTTGGCCCTGTCCGGGGGTATCATCGGATGGGGCCACAGTGTCTTCTGATCCCTCCTGTCTCAGCCTCCAGTATTTATGCTGCAGTAGTTTATGTGTCGGGGGGCTAGGGTCAGTCTGTTACATCTGGAGTATTCTCTTGTCTTATCCGGTGTCCTGTGTGAATGTAAATATGCTCTCTCTAATTCTCTCTTTCTTTCTTTCTTTCTTTCTCTCGGAGGACCTGAGCCCTAGGACTACCTGGCATGATGACTCCTTGCTGTCCCCAGTCCACCTGGCCATGCTGCTGCTCCAGTTTCAACTGTTCTGCCTGCGGCTACGGAACCCTGACCTGTTCACCGGACGTGCTTGTTGCACCCTCGACAATTACTATGATTATTATTATTTGACCATGCTGGTCATTTACGAACATTTTAACATCTTGACTATGTTCTGTTATAATATCCACCCGGCACAGCCAGAAGAGGACTGGCCACCCCTCATAGCCTGGTTCCTCTCTAGGTTTCTTCCTAGGTTTTTGGCCTTTCTCAGGAGTTTTTCCTAGGGAGTTTTTCCCAGCCACCGTGCTTCTTTCACATGCATTGCTTGCTGTTTGGGGTTTTAGGCTGGGTTTCTGTACAGCACTTTGAGATTTCAGCTGATGTACGAAGGGCTATATAAATAAATTTGATTTGATTCAAAGGCTGAAAGAAAAAAAATTGAGAAATCTCGTGAACACACATCTCAGTCTCACTGTCCCCAGGCTGACCACTCACAAACAGAGCTGCTGTACTTTGCCCAGAGACAGCAGACACCCCATTCCACTTTCTGGCGGCTTTAGAGAGCCAATGGAAGCCTTAGAAAGTGTCACGTTACAGCACAGATGCTGCATTTTCGATAGAGATGCAACAGAAGGACAACAAATTGTCAGACAGGGCACTTCCTTTATGGAATCTTCTCAGGTTTTGGCCTGCCATATGAGTTCTGTAATACTCACAGACACCATTGAAACAGTTTTAAAAACTTTAGAGTGTTTTATATCCAAATCATTTATATGCATATTCTAGTTTATATAATAGCCTCAGTTATGAGACTTACATCTAATGGTTGTATAAAATGAATGAATAAGGATGTAGCTATATGGGATATGATGGGATGCTATGTATTGATGTTAATGTGAGAGAATTGTATTTCTGTTTAAAGTTTCACTAAGTCATGGGCACGCCCCCATGAACAGACAGGGCCTGGCGTCATGAGACAGCCTTTTACTGCTATTCCGAATAAAACCCCCACCTTGGTTTTCTATCCCCAGACCGAGCTTACCTCAATTACGAGATGGCTAAAGGTTGGAGACCAGCTTACCTCGATAACGAGAGGGCGAAGGTTTGACCATGCATTCCTGTTTCTGAACTTTAACCATACCACATGGTTAAACTCTTAGACTATCGATACCGACAGAATAAGAACAAGTCTTTGATATTAATTACTAGTCTGCAGCTATGAATTCGGTATCATTGAACGCGAAGACCGACAGTCGCCGAAAACATCTATTCTATAACAACATGAATGAATGTTACTCTGAACTATCCGTTCTAACCACGAGAGAGAGAGGACAGACTCTCCAACAGAAACAAACTTTTCAACAGAGATCCCGACGACACACTGAGCGTAAATATATATATTGATTGCAATTGTTCCCGAATGAGTGAGCGTTCATGTGCAAAGGATTAGCATTTCAATTGTTATAATTATCAACTCTGTAGTGCCTTCTCAGTTGACCCCCCTTTTGTCTAACAAGCCGCCATGCCGGTTTAGCCCACTAGGGCGCATTCCTCTATCATTTCTTTGTAACGATATCTACTGTTTGTTATGCATTTCTGTGAATTACTTAGTTAGTAAATAAATGATTTTAAGACAATTGATGTATGGATGACTCATAGTGAGGACTGGGTTCGTGCTGATAACCAACAATTTACGATGTTTGGAATGAGACTGACGTGAGGTAACTAATACGTCATTAATCAGAAGACTAATAGATCAGATATTATAATATCTGAAAGTTATATTAGGAAAATTATAACTTTGTAATCTGAATATTTTCCTTGGTACCCCGACCGCATAATAATAATTACAGAGAGTTATTTGATAAATATGTCTTCAGTTTTAATGATGCCAAACACACAACAATGGGTAATAGCCAATTTCCAGAAATGAGTGGCAGCAGTGCATTGCAATGAGGCTTGACCTACAACCAGGTCTCATCCTGAAATATCATTAACTAAAGAACCTGTATCTTTGTTCTACCTCCGTTGGTTTAGTGTCTCTCTCCCATGGCTTCATGGGCTTGATCTGTCTTATCTCACACACACACACAGGTATGGTCTCTGTGTGATCTGTCAACACTCTGCATGACTGTGTCTGAACACTCCAACCCTTGTGAGACAGCTTCCAAACACAGAATGATTTCCCATACAAAAGAAAATAGACTTTGTACAGCCTAAGTCTCTGACGAATGTCAGACATCCTCGCACAAGTGTCATTTGGGTGATATACAAGCATAACCCAAGGCTAACAATTCCTTTGATGTGAAATAAAGAAATCTATAGAAATCAGAAGAGAGCTGCTGCATTTTCTATCCAGGGACTCTGAAGAGCACGCTACTCTTATTGTGGGATTTGTGAAAGGGGTAGCAACGCTGCATATTTGAATGTAAAAATAACACTGTATGAATATCAATGGATCCCTTTTGTCAGGCAAACATATTTTCTATATAATGAGTTAGTTAGTTTGAATGATTGTGTTACTTATTGTTAGTGTGGGATTATATGCTGATGAGACCTTGGGGGTTTGAACTACAGACGCTGACACATACAGAAGATAATAAATTAAGCCTTAATAGAGAATTCTATGATTATCACGTGGTGAAATTGAATTCAGCAAATAAAATGATCACTGTGGAGATTTTCTTTGCCATTTTTGATTGCCTAGTCATCGCAGTTTAAATTCATTCAGGGATAAAGAAGAGGCATGTTTTTTTATCTGTCACTTTTTAGATTAAGTGAAAGTAAAAGCTTATCCAAAGTCTGAGTTTCATCCTCAAAGTTTAGCACTGTGACACAGTCATGTGTACAAAAGAAAAAGGCAAAGAAATCCCTCTCAATACAGCTCCGAGTGCTGTGGCCAATGCTCTTACAATCCATTTCATTCACGGCACTGTACAGATTGCATTTTACATGACAAATGCAGTACAAAGTGGACCACTAAATCTTCTCAGTGTACCCAAGATCCTAGCTGAAGGATGACGGTGTGGAACTGATTAACACAATTGGATGACAGTCCATAAAATATTGAGCCTCTTAATCAGCAAAATGCGACAGCTTCCTGCTGCCAATTCAGGGCTTTTGGACACCAGAAGGGTATGTACCACTGTAATATTCCTGGACCTGTCCATTTTACAGCCAACTCTTCCCATCATTTGTCTTGCAGTACTGTTCAGAAGTGGGATACTTAAGCAATAAGGCATGAGGGGGTGTAGTATATTGCCAATATACCATGGCTAAAGAATTAATGTTCTTTAATGTTCAGTGCCCTGATACAGCCCTTAGCCGTGGTATATTGGCCATATACCACAAACCCCCGAGGTGCCTTTGCTATTATAAACTGGTTACCAACGTAATTAGATCTTTAATAATAAATGTTTTGGACATACCTGTGATGTACAGTATTTTATAAACTGGGTGGTTCGAGCCCTCAATGCTGATTGGCTGACAGCCATGGTATATCAGACTGTATACCACAGGTATGACAAAACAATTATTTTTACTGCTCTAATTACGTTGCTAAACAGTTTATAATAGCAATACGGCACCTCGGGGGTTTGTGATATATGGCCAATATACCACGGCTAAGGGCTGTGTCCAGGCACTCCACATTGCGTCTGGCATAAGAACAGCCCTTAGCTGTGGTATATTGGCCATATACCACACCCATCGGGCCTTATTGCTTAAATATACCACAGCTGTCAGCCAATCAGCATTCAGGGCTCGACCCACCAAGTTTATAATTGGGAAATGGATGACCATGTCTGGGTCTTGGGCTATATTTCTTATATTTTCCACTTTGATAGAGGGAGTATTTTGTCTGATCACCCTCTAACCTTGGGAATTAACAAGCCAATGGAAAACAGTCAGATATTTCTGAATGCCCCCCCCCCCAGTTCATATCTCAACTATAGTGATGGCATGGCGTATGTCAATGAATCTTTGTAATGTTAAACCTAAAAATTATTGTGCTTGATCAAGATATAATATCAGTCTATTAATATCTAACCGTGTGGCTTGTATTACTTTTTTATTCACATTATACGTACCTATTATGTGTTGTATGGGCTGCATGGGGTGTTTCCTCATTTTGCATGGTCATCAGGGAAATAAGTCTTCTGCTACTGTATAGTAATAATCAAGATATCACCCTAAGGTTTCAGCCTGCTATATTACTCACAGACACTTTGATGGGAGAACAAATCATATTAAAAGTTTCTTGCCAGCACTAAATTAAAATATCAACCATGTGGACTTTTCACACCCACTTTAACAGGTAACACCATTCACCTCCCTTTGACATCTCAATAATGTTTGCCTATCCTTTCTCCTGCCCTTCATATATAACTGGACAGGTAAAAGGACATTTCCATGTGGGCTACATCCATACAGCTTTCACCTGTCCTGTCTTCTCAGATCAATTCAAATGAAGGAGAAGGCTATTTTGAATCTCTCTCTCTCTCTCTCTCTCTCTCTCTCTCTCTGATGTCCACACTCCATCTCAGAACCCCCTCCCAATCTACACCTTCTCTCTCTCTCCTACATTTGGAGGAAGGAGGAGATGCCTCCCTGGGAGCCCACAAGTGGCCCATCCTAAGGGCTGGATGAGATTGATGCCTGTGATCCAGCTGTGCTGATTTACTCCCCGGGCCCATGGGGGAGTGGAGATTACATTGTGTCTGGGCTGGAGAGAGAGAGGGACAGGGGGGAGAGGGAGAGAAAGACGGGGGAAGAGAGAGAGACGGGGGAGCGAGAGAGACGGGGGAGGAGAGAGAGCAAGACGAGGAGAGAGAGCGAGACGGGGAGAGAGAGAGAGACGGGGGAGAGAGAGAGATAGGGGAGAGAGAGAGAGAGACGGGGAGAGAGAGAATGATGGGGGAGAGAGAGAATGATGGGGGAGAGAGAGAGAGACGGGGGAGAGAGTGAGAAAGACGGGAGAGCAAGACAGAGGAGAGAGAGAGAGACGGGGGAAAGAGAGAGAGACGGGGGAGGAGAGAGAGAGAGGGGGAGAGTGAGAGAGACGAGGAGAGAGAGAGACTGGGGAAAGAGAGAGAGAGATGGGGATAGAGAGATGAGGAGAGAGAGAGACGGGGGAGAGAGGGAGACGGGGAGAGAAAGAGACAGGGGGAGAGAAAGAGACAGGGGGAGAGATAGAGACGGGGACAGAGACAGGGGGAGAGAGAGCGAGAGAGACGGGAGAGAGAGACGGGGAGAGAGAAGGACGGGGAAAGAGAGAGAGAGATGGGGAGAGAGAGACAAGGGAGAGAGATAGAGAGAGGGACGGGCGGGAGAGAAAGAGAGAGGGTGGGAGAGAGAGAGAGACAGGGGAGAGAGACGTGGAGAGAGATGGGGGAGAGAGAGAGAGAGATGACCGGAGAGACAGAGAGACAGGGGGAAAGAGAGAGAGACAGGATAGAGAGAGAGAGAGATGGGGGAGAGAGCGAGACGGGGGAGAGAGAGAGACGGCGGGAGAGAGAGAGACGGGAGCGAGAGAGACGGGGAGAGAGAGCGAGACGGGGAGAGAGAGAGACGGGGAGAGAGAGCGAGACGGGGAGAGAGAGAGCGAGACGGGGGAGAGGGAGAGAGACGGGGGAGAGGGAGAGAGACGGGGAGAGAGAGAGACGGGGGAGAGAGAGAGAGACTGGGGGAGTAGAGAGAGACTGAGAGTAGAGAGAGAGACGGGGAGGAGAGAGAGAGACGGGGAGGAGAGAGAGAGACGGGGAGAGAGAGCGAGACGGGGGAGAGAGAGCGAGAGAGAGATGGGGGAGAGAGAAAGAGTCAGGGGCAGAGAGAGAGAGAGCGAGAGAGAGATGGGGGAGAGAGAAAGAGTCAGGGGCAGAGAGAGAGAGAGAGAGAGATGGGGGAGAGAGAAAGAAATGGGAAAGAGAGAGAGACGGGGGAGAGAAAGAGAGAGAGAGACGGGGAGAGAGAGAGAGACGGGGAGAGAGAGAGAGACGGGGAGAGAGAAAGCGACAGGGAGAGAGAGAGAGACGGGGAGAGAGAAAGAGACAGGGAGAGAGAGACGGGGGAGAGACGGGGGAGAGACTGGGGAGAGAGAGAGAGACGGAGAGAGACGGGGAGAGAGAGAGAGACGGGGAGAGAGAGAGACGGGGGAGAGAGACAGGGGGAGAGAGACGGGGAGAGAGAGACCTGGGGAGAGAGAGACTAGGGAGAGAGAGACGGGGAGATAGAGATTGGGAGAGAGAGAGATGGGGAGAGAGAGACGCGGGAGAGAGGGAGACGGGGGAGAGAAAGAGAGACGGGGGAGAGAGAGAGACGGGGGGAGAGAGAGAGAGAGACGGAGAGCGAGAGAGAGAGACGGGGGAGAGAGAGAGAGACGGGGAGAGAGACAGAGAGAGACGGGGGTGAGAGACAGGGGGAGAGAGAGAGAGAATGAGAGAGATGGGGGAGAGAGAGACGGAGAGAGAGAGAGAACGAGAGAGATGGGGGAGAGAGAGACGGGGAGAGAGAGAGAGACGGGGAGAGAGAGAGAGACGGAGGAGAAAGAGACAGAGGAGAGAGAGAGACATGGGGAGAGATAGAGAGAGACGGGGGGAGAGAGAGAGATGGGGAGGAGAGAGAGAGACGGGGAGAGAGAGCGAGACGGGGGGAGAGAGAGCGAGAGAGAGACGGGGAGAGAGAAAGAGTCAGGGGCAGAGAGCGAGACGGGGAGAGAGAAAGAGGGAGAAAGACGGGGGAGAGAGAAAGAGACGGGAGAGAGAGAGAGACGGGGGAGAGAGAGAGAGAGAGAGACGGGGAGTGAGAGAGAGAGAGACGGGAGAGAGAAAGCGACAGGGAGAGAGAGAGAGAGAGAGACAGGGAGAGAGAAAGAGACTGGGAGAGAGAGACACGGGGAGAGAGAGACTGGGAGAGAAAAGACGGGGGAGGAGAGAGACGGGGGAGAGACGGGGGAGAGAGAGACAGACGGAGAGAGACGGGGAGAGAGAAAGAGACGGGGAGAGAGAGACGGGGAGAGAGAGAGATGGAGGAGAGAGAGAGACGTGGGAGAGAGAGAGAGATATGGGGAGAGATAGAGAGTGACGGGGGGAGAGAGAGAGACGGGGGAGAGAGACGGGGGAGAGAGAGACAGACGGAGAGAGACGGGGAGAGAGAAAGAGACGGGGAGAGAGAGAGACGGGGAGAGAGAGAGATGGAGGAGAGAGAGAGACGTGGGAGAGAGAGAGAGATATGGGGAGTGATAGAGAGTGACAGGGGGAGAGAGAGAGACGGGGGAGAGAGACGGGGGAAGAGAGTGACGGGGAGAGAGAGAGACAGGGAGAGAGAGAGAGACTTTTGACTATTTGTCTTTCTTTAATGAAACATTGTCATTTCATTAAAACCTCACCACCCAGACCCCTTAAAATAAAACACCAAAATATATCCTGTATTGCAGTACTGCATACATGTACCATACTCACCTTGCCCTCTACCCCACGATACAAAACAAAACAACACATCACAATAACCAAAACCTCACCACTTCTACAATTGTATATCTAAAACATCTTCCCCAGCTGTACAGACAGCCCCCCAACACACCATATCTCCTGAAACATCGCCACACTTTTTAGAATTTTATAGAACTCAAATTCCACCCTAAGGCGTGCAGAGACCATCCCATTAAATAATAGTAAAGGGTCCCCACCTTTGACCCTGTTCCTCCTTTTTAGCCAAATAGCCAACTTTGAATGAGCAAACAGAAAATTAAACAAATACATTTGGCCTTCTCCTTATTTGAATACCTTTACCCCATTATAAACATCCCAACAGTAAAAGTCCACCCCCAACCTCTCACACAGACATTAAAACAGAGACATTAATGGCATTAACCTGGTGCACACAGAAAACACATGAATTACAGTTTCTCTCATAACACAGAAAGGACACCCCTGCCTGACTCCCCGATCAACCTGTGCCAACCAGCTGTTAGTGGCCAGGGCTCCATGTAGAACCCTCCACTGGAGGTCCCCTGACCTCTTTGGTACTGGGGATTTGTAGACCACCCTCCATCTAAAACCCACCATACTCTCCAACCCACATACCCCCTGCCACTGATGTGCCTTTACTCCTGTTAGGCTCCTAATGTTCCTTACCTTAATGCAGAGGTTGTAGAGGGTTTACCTTCAAACTCCCCCAGACTCGGAGTGTTAAAATCAAACAAGTCCTCCAGACCCCCTTGCCAGTCCCCAGTCTCTGTAGTCACCTGCTTTGGCAGAAACATTGGTGGCCCCTCCCCCTTGGCCGCTCAAACACCCCCCCTTACCGGCTCAGACAGTGCCTCCTGGACCTTCTCCAGGAATCTGCCTAAGAGACGTTATTCCTGTTTATTGTGCCAGGACTTCCGGGGTTATCCACCCATTCTCTCCCAGCAGTTTCAGGTCACCCAGCCTTAGTAAACCCGCTGCAATTAGTTGCCTCTGCAGGGTGGCCGACTGAACTGATCTCAAAGGGATGGCTGGGTTGTGGAAGATAGGCTCCTCCCACACCCACAGCCCAGGCTACACACCCCCTTCTCATATGGGCCTTAGCAGCTGCCAGGCCCTCAGCACTGCAGAGTAAAAGTCTGAGAGACCTGATGTACTCAGCCTCTCCAGCTTCATGAGGAACAGCTGCAACCCTAATCCAACCCTAATCCGCCAGCTCTACTCAACAATGCACATGCTGGTTCCCTCCAGCTGACATCAGTATGGTACAGCAGTCTCTGCACCGCCTTTAGTCGGAAAGCAGGCCCTGTCCTCCTTCGTGGACGGCCATGTACAACACTGCCACCCTCAGCCAGTGATGGCCCAACCAGAAAAAGTCCAGCAGCTTGCGTCCCCCAATGCCCCACATGACAGAGATATGCTCTTGCCCCAGTTTACCTTAGCTGACGAAGCTCCCCCGTACACCTTCAGACTAGTCTTTAGTGCCTGCATATCCTGACCATCCCTGACCATCACAGAAACGTCATCTGCATGTGCTGACACTCCCATGCTTGTCCAGCGCACTCCCTGCAGTCTCCTGCATAGCAGGCCTAAAAAAGGTTCAATGGCTAGTGTATATAACTGCACCGATAGAGGGCATTCTTGTCTAATGCCCCGTCTCACCCAGACTGTCCTACTGAGCCCCCATCCCACCTTGACCATACATGACACCCCAGCATACAACATCTTCACACAGGTCAAAAACATTTCCCCAAACCCAAAAACAGACATCACATTAAACAGATACTCATTGCCCACTCTATCAAAAGCCTTCTCTTGATCTAAAGAGACCAGTCCAAAGATCACATTAGAACCTCTCGACAAGTCCAACATGTCCCTGATTAAGAACAAGTTGACCGTGATTGAGCGTCCCGGTAAACATTATTTTTTTGTCCTTGTGTACTATAAAGTCCAGATGGGACCTTGGAAAAAATCTTGTAGTCCGCACAGAGCAATGCCACAGGCCTCCAGTTCTTAAGTTCACACAAGTCCCCTTTTTTGGTCAGGAGAGTCAGAGCCACCCGACAGCAGCTCATCGGCAATTCTCCTACCCCGACGCATTCATGCAACATGCAAAAAAAGTCCAATTATTCCCCAGATTTTAAAAATAAAACTCCACTGGGAGTCCATCGACCCCCGGTGCACTGCCGGGACACATTTGGGTTACGGCCTCTGCCAGTTCATGGGACAACAGAGGAATGTCCATTTCATCCTTCTGTGCCAGAGAGAGCTTAGGGAGTTCTGCAAACAAGACCTGAGCACACAAGGATCACACAGTTCTGCCCTATACAACTCAGTATAAAACTCCACAGTCCGCTCCCGCATCTCCCCCTCCATAGAGGTCACCCACCTGTCAGACAGCCGTAGAAAATGCATACCCTTGGCTTTACCGCTCTAACTTTCCAAACCAAAGAAGGAGGAGCTGGGAGAGTCCATCACCTTGAGCATGGAGAACCTAGCTCTTACAAGTGCTCCCTTTGCTTTTACCTGGAGAAAAAAACTGGCTAGGTGCCTACATAATTCAGCTAAATTAGCCTGGAGGCCTACATTGCCTTTCCCCACCATCTCTACCTCCATCTCACTAATACGACGCTCGAGTTCCCCCAATACTCTCCTAGCCTCTGAGGATGAGAGAGATGTATACTGTTGACAGAAAAGCAGAATTTGGACTTTCCCCACATCCCACCATTGACACAGAGACTCATACTCCTCTCTTTGCTGCTTCCACCTTTCCCAAAAAATCTGGAAACCTGAGCAAAAAGTAGCATCTTGTAAGAGCTTTACATTAAAATTCCAATAGGATGCATGCCGAGGCCCTGGTGAAATAGACAGCCAAGCCATGGTTATGTGGTGATCCGAAAAACCCACCGGGAGAATGGTAGCGCCCAACAGCCTTTTGCTCTGATTCTTGGACCTGTAAAAACGATCAAGTCGGGCTGCACTCACCCTAGCCCCAAAGACCTTCACCCATGTACTGTCTTGTGTCAGGATGTTTAGTTCTACAAATATCCACTCGGTCGAACTGATTATTGATGTCCCTTAACACGTTGGGCCAGTAATCGAAACCGAAAGGTTGCAAGATTGTAACGCCCTGGCCATAGAGAGGGTTTTTTTGTTCTTTATTTTGGTTAGGCCAGGGTGTTACATTGGGTGGGCGTTCTATGTTCCTTTCTCTATGTTTTTGTATTTCTTTGTTTTGGGCCGTGTGTGGCTCCCAATCAGGCACAGCTGAAGCTCGTTGTTGCTGATTAGGAGTCACACATAAGGAGCATGTTTTTCCTTTGGGTTTTGTGGGTAATTGTTTCTGTTTAGTGTTTGCACCTGACAGGACTGTTTGGCTGTCAGTTTCTTGTTTTTGTCTAACGTGTTCTTTCTTTAACCTGTTTGGGATAGGGGGCAGTATTTTCACGTCCGGATAAAAAACGTACCCGATTTAATCTGGTTACTACTCCTGCCCAGAAACTAGAATATGCATGTAATTAGTAGATTTGGATAGAAAACACTCTAAAGTTTCTAAAACTGTTTGAATGGTGTCTGTGAGTATAACAGAACTCATATGGCAGGCCAAACCCTGAGAAGATTCTATACAGGAAGTGCCCTGTCTTACAATTTGTTCTCCTTCTAGGGCATCTCTATCAAAAATACAGCATCTCTGCTGTAACGTGACATTTTCTAAGGCTTTCATTGGCTCTCAGAAGGCGCCAGAAAGTAGAATGAGAGCTCTCCAGTCTCTGGGCGAAAAACAGCGGTAGTTTTTGTGAGTGGTCCTGCTGAGAACAATGACACTGGAGCGCGCGTCCACGAGACGACTCCATTTTTTTCTTTCAGTGTTTGAACGAATACAACGTCGCCCGGTTGGAATATTATCGCTATTTTACGAGAAAAATAACGTAAAAATGTATTTTAAACAGCGTTTGACATGCTTAGAAGTACGGTAATGGAATATTTTGAATTTCTTTGTCACGAAATGCGCCGGCGCGTCACCCTTCGGATAGTGACTTGAACGCACGAACAAAACGGAGCTATTTGGATATAACTATGGATTATTTCGAACCAAAACAACATTTCTTGTTGAAGTAGAAGTCCTGGGAGTGTATTCTGACGAAGAATAGCAAAGGTAATCCAATTTTTCTTATAGTAAATCTGAGTTTGGTGAGAGCCAAACTTGGTGGATGTCAAATTAGCTAGCCATGATGGCCGGGCTATGTACTCAGAATATTGCAAAATGTGCTTTCACCGAAAAGCTATTTTAAAATCGGACACCGCGATTGCATAAAGGAGTTCTGTATCTATAATTCTTAAAATAATTGTTATATTTTTTGTCAACGTTTATGGTGAGTAATTTAGTAAATTGCCACCATCAACGCCTCTCAGCACCGGGGCCTCCAGCGACGCCGCTCAGCCCCGGGCCTCCAGCGACGGTCTGCAGTCCAGAGCCTCCAGCGGGGGTCGGCAGCGCAAAACGGGGCTACGCCCGGAGCCAGAGCCACCTCCGTGGCTGGAGGATTGGTGAAGGGTGGGTGTAGCATAGGAACCGTCATAGACGGTGGCCACCCTCCCTTCCCTCCCTGTCACGTAGAGTAGGCCAGAAGGCTAAACTGGAAAACCTAACCTCTATAAAAAATAAAAAGATGGCGGAGCCGCAAAAGTTCTTCTGTGCAAAGGTGTTTATTTACATATTGATTCCGGAACAAAAACAACAGTACTGCCATCAAACGTATACCTTATGGGACAGCTTAAAAACAAAGCTGCCCCACCCACCGCTCAATCCAAAATGCCTCTCAATGAACTGAAAGAGAGGCTCCTTTTGTAGGGGTAGCCCCTCCCCTCAGAACAATTAACACTAATTAATTAAGCAATTACCTATTCAACCTACAGTTTCCATTTATCTAAACATATCAAAATATGTACATTGCAACACGTTTATGAAACATCACAATATAACATTTACAAAATTACATCACTACTGACAGTGTCAACCAACATGTCCATTTACATTAATGAGCCATTCCGGACAGGCACTACAAAGTAAGCCCAATTCCCTTAGCTCGGGTCCTTATCCAGCATAGCCGGAAGCTACAGAGATGGAGAGAGAGAGGAACAGAACAAACAACACACTCATCCATAACATCTAAGTATAATAAATATTGCTTATATTAAATATGAACACTTGTCTGTTTATTTCTTTATACCATAACCGGTTATTGACGTAAGTGTGAAATGTATGTACTAAGATAGAGAAGCTAACTTGTGTGTCGACCCACATTGTTAACTTATCTGATAACGGAGCAGGGAGGAGTGATGAATGTGTGCGTGTGTTAAAGTACCAAATGCTGCCCGCGGCCAGTGACGGACTTCTACGTCACACTCCCTTTAGGTTTGGGGTTGTTTTTGTGTGTTCTTTTTGTTTGAGGTGCAGTCGGGGTCTGCACCTTCGGGGGGGGGGGGGTACTGTCACGTCCTGACCAGTGAAAAGGGTCATTTGCCATAGTTGAATGGTCAGGGCGTGGCAGGGGGGTTGTTTTGTGTGTTTTGGGGTTTTGTTTGTTTCCAGGGGTATGTGTTCTAGTTTTCATTTTCTATGTTTCGTTTTCCAGGTTTGGCCGAGTATGGTTTCCTCTTTGCAGATGTTCTCCAAGTCATTAAGGTTTCGAGGCTGACGTTTGGCAACTCGAACTTTCAGCTCCCTCCACAGATTTTCTATGGGATTAAGGTCTGGAGACTGGCTAGGCCACTCCAGGACCTTAATGTGCTTCTTCTTGAGCCACTCCTTTGTTGCCTTGGCCGTGTGTTTTGCGTCATTGTCATGCTGGAATACCCATCCACGACCCATTTTTATTGCTCCGGCTGAGGGAAGGAGGTTTTCACCCAAGATTTGACGGTGCATGGCCCTGTCCATCGTCCCTTTGATGCGGTGAAGTTGTCCTGTCCCCTTAGCAGAAAAACACCCCCAAAGCATAATGTTTCCACCTCCATGCTTGACGGTGGAGATGGTGTTCTTGGGGTCATAGGCAGCATTCCTCCTCCTTCGAACACGGCGAGTTGAGTTGATGTCAAAGAGCTCCATTTTGGTCTTATCTGACCACAACACTTTCACTAGTTGTCCTCTGAGTCATTCAGATGTTCCTTGCCAGTCTTCAGATGGGCCTGTATATGTATTCTTGAGCAGGGGGACCCTGTGAGCGCTGCAGGATTTCAGTCCTTCACGACGTAGTGTGTTAACAATTGTTTTCTTGGTGACTATGGTCCCAGCTGCCTTGAGATCATTGACAAGATCCTCCTGTGTAGTTCTGAGCTGATTCCTCACCGTTCCCATGATCATTGCAACTCCACGAGGTGAGATCTTGCATGGAGCCCCAGGCCGAGGGATATTGACAGTTCTTTTGTGTTTCTTCCATTTGCGAATAATCGCACCAAATGTTGTCACCTTCTCACCAAGCTGCTTGGCGATGGTCATGTAGCCCATTCCAGCCTTGTGTAGGTCTACAATCTTGTCCCTGACATCCTTGGAGAGCTCTTTGGTCTTGGCCATGGTGGAGAGTTTGGAATCTGATTGATTAATTGCTTCTGTGGACAGGTACCTTTTTTTACAGGTAACAAGCTGCGGTTAGGAGCACTCCCTTTAAGAGTGTGCTCCTAATCTCAGCTCGTTACCTGTATAAAAGACACCTGGGAGCCAGAAATCTTTTTGTTTGAGAGGGGGTCAAATACTTATTTCCCTCATTAAAATGCAAATCAATTTATAACATTTTTGACATGCGTTTTTCTGGATTTTTTTGTTATTCTGTCTCTCACTGTTCAAATAAACCTACCATTAAAATTATAGACTGATCCTTTCTTTGTCAGTGGGCAAACGTACAAAATCAGCAGGGGATCAAATACTTTTTTCCCTCACTGTATTATTTTATAGTTTCCTACATTATTTTAAGATTACTACAAACTTCAGAGTGTTTTCTTTCCAATGGTACCAATTATATGCATATCCTGGCATCAGGGCCTGAGCAACAGGCAGTTTACTTTGGGGAAGTCAGTCAGGTGGAAATTTAGAAAAATAGACCCTAGCCTGAAGAAGTTTTAGTGACTCATGGTGTAATCACAACAACATACAGGAACTCAAGTCCTTTTGTGCACCTGACCTAGAATTCCTTACAATCAAATGCCGACCGCATTATCTTCCAAGAGAATTCTCTTCGATTATAGTCACAGCCGTGTATATCCCCCCCAAGCAGATACCTTGTCGGCCTTGAAAGAACTTCACAAGACTCTATGTAAACTGGAAACCGTACATCCTGAGGCTGCATTTATTGTAGCTGGGGATTTTAACAAAGCTAACCTAGGAACAATACTTCCTAAATTTGATCAGCGTATCGAATGCGCGACACGAGCTGGTAGCATTCTGGATCATTGCTACTCAAACTTCCGCGATGGATACCTTGCCCACCCCCGCCCTGCCTTCGGCAAATCTGACCATGACTCCATTTTGTTGCTCCCAGCCTACAGACAGAAACTAAAACAGGAAATACCCATGCTCAGGTCTCTACAACGCTGGTCTGAACAATCGGATTCCACGCTTCAAGATTGCTTCGATCACATGGACTGGGATATGTTCCGGATAGCCTCAGCCAACAACATTGATGTATACGCTGACTGGGTGAGCGAGTTTATTAGCAAGTGCATTGGAGATGTTGTACCCACTGTGACTATTAAAGCCTTCCCTAACCAGAAACCATGGATTGATGGCAGCATTAACACAAAACTGAAAGCGCAAACCACCGCTTTTAATCGTGGCAAGGAGACAGGAAACATGACCGATTACAGACAGTGCAGCTATTCCCTCCGCAAGGCAATCAATCTAGCAAAGTGTCAGTATAGAGACAAAGTAGAGTCGCAATTCAACGGCTCAAATACGAGACGTATGTGGCAGGGTCTACAGTCAATCACGGATTACAAAAAGAAAACCAGACCCATCGCGGACATTGATGTCTTGCTCCCAGACAAATTAAACAACTTATTTGCTCGCTTTGAGGACAATACAGTTCCACTGACATGGCCCGCTACCAAAGCCTGTGGGCTCTCCTTCTCCGTGACCAATGTGAGTAAAACATTTAAATGTGTTAACCCTCGTAAGGCTGTCGGCCCAGATGGCATACCTAGCCGCGTCCTCAGAGCATGCGCAGACCAGCTGGCTGGTGTGTTTACAGACACATTCAATCAATCCCTATCCCAGCCTGTTATCTACCACATGCTTCAAGATGGCCACAATTGTTCTTGCTCCCAAGAAAGCTGAGGTAACTGAACTAAATGACTATTGCCCCGTTGCACTCACATTTGTAATCATAAAGTGCTTTGAGAGACAAGTCAAGGATCATATCACCTCCACCCTACCTGATACCCTACACCCACTCCAATTTGCTTACTGCCCCAATAGGTCCACTGACAATGCAATCGCCATCACACTGCACACTGCCCTATCCCATCTGGACAAGAGAAATAACAGTGTAAGAATGCTGTTCATTAAATACAGCTCAGCATTTATCACCATAGTACCCTCCAAATTCGTCATTAAGCTTGAGACCCTGGGTCTTGAACCCACCCTTTGCAACTGGGTCCTGGAAGGTAGGAGGTAGGAAACCTCCACCCTGCTGATCCTCAACACTGGGGCCCCACAAGGGTGCGTTCTCAGCCCTCTCCTCTACTCCCTGTTCACCCATGACTGCGTGGCCATGCACGCTTCCAACTCAATCATCAAGTTTGCAGACGACACTACAGTGGTAGGCCTGATTACCAACCATGACGAGACGGCCTACAGGGAGGAGGTGAGGGCTCTTGGAGTGTGCTGTCAGGAAAATAACCTCTCACTCAACGCCAACAAAGCCAAGGGTATGATCGTGGACTTCAGGAAACACCATCCACATCGATGGGACAGTAGTGGAGAAGGTGGAAAGTTTTAAGTTCCTCGGCGTACACATCACGGACAAACTTAAATGGTCCACCCACACAGACAGTGTGGTGAAGAAAGCTCAACAGCGCCTCTTCAACCTCAGGAGGCTGATGAAAATTGGCTTGTCATCTAAAACACTCACAAACTTTTACAGATGCACAATCGAGAGCATCCTGTCGGGCTGTATCATTGCCTGGTATGGCAACTGCACCGCCCTCAACTGCAAGGCTCTCCAGAGGGTAATACGGTCTGCACAACGCATCACCGGGGGCAAACTACCTGCCCTCCAGGACACCTACAGCACCCTATGTCACAGGAAGGCCAAAAAGATCATCCAGGACAACAACCACCCGAGCCACTGCCTGTTCACCCCGCTATCATCCAGGCGAGGTCAGTACAGGTGCATCAAAGCTGGGACCGAGGGACTGGAAAACAGCTTCCATCTCAAGGCCATCAGACTGTTAAACAGCCAACACTAACATAGAGGCCAACACCAACATACAGACTCAAATCTCTGGCTACTTAAATAAATGGACTTAATAAAGGTATCACTAGCCACTTTAAATAATGCCACTTTAATAATGTTTACATATCCTACATTACTCAGCTCATATGTATATACTGTATTCTTGCCTATGCCGCACGGCCATCGCTCATCCATATATGTATGTGTACATATATTCATCCCTTTACATTTGTGTGTATCAGGTAGTTGTTGTGAATTTGTTAGATTACTTTTTAGATATTAGTGCATAGTCGGAACTAGAAGCACAAGCATTTCGCTACACTCGCATTAACATCTGCTAACCATGTGTATGTGACCAATAAAATTTGATTTGATATACCACAGTTTGCAATCACAGCAGCAAGATTTGTGAACTGTTGCCACAAGAAAAGGGCAACCAGTGGAGAACAAACTCCATTGTACATTATTTAACTAGGCAAGTCAGTTCAGAACAAATTCTTATTTTCAATGACAGCCTAGGAACAGTGGGTTAACTGCCTTCTTCAGGGGCAGAACAACATATTTTTACCTTGTCAGCTCAGGGATTTGATCTTGCAACCTTCCAGTTACTAGTCCAATGCTCTAACCACTAGGCTACCTACCGCAAATACAACCTATATTTGTTTATTTATTTTCCCTTTTGTACTTTAACTATTTGCACATCATTACAACACTGTATATGTACATAATATGACATTTGAAATGTCTTTATTCTTTTGGAACTTTTGTGTAATTTTAGGTAATTCTTTGTGTAATTTTATAGTTTAAAAAAAATCTATTTCACTTGCTTTGGCAATGTAAACGTGTTTCCCATGCCAATGAAGCCCTTAAAATGAAATTGATTTGAACAATGAGAGAGAGAGAGATACACCGAGAGACATGATGAGAGAGAGACAGGGGGGGGGCAGAGAGAGAGAGAGGGAGGGGTAGAGAGAGAGGGAGGGGTAGAGAGAGGGGGGAGAGAGAGAGAGGGAGGGGTAGAGAGAGAGGGAGGGGTAGAGAGAGGGGGCAGAGAGAGAGAGAGAGAGAGAGAGAGAGAGAGAGTGAGAGATGGGGAGAGAGAGAGTGTGAGAGATGGGGAGAGAGAATATGTGAGAGATGGGGAGAGAGAACGTGTGAGAAAGAGATGGGGAGAAAGAGAGAGAGAGAGTGAGGGAGAGAGAGAGTGAGGGATAGAGAGAGTGTGAAGGAGAGATAGAGGGAGGAGAGGGAGAATGTTGAGAAAGAAAAATAAAAAGAGGAGAGAGGAGATCTAGAGAGAATGAAAAAAGAGGAGAGCTGGGGAGTGAGAGAGATGGAGAGAGAGAGAGAGGGGGAAAGGAGATGGAGAGGAGAGAGAGAGCAGGCCTCATGCTGTAGACAGGCTCTGTGTGCCCTCCATTAGCACTCCATCTTTCTGTCCCACACCACGCCCTGCCCTCCTCTCATTACCTCATGGCCTAATTGCACTGTGAGGGCTGCTTCTGATCACCATTCACTCTGCTCTAATGGTTGGCTGTGCTGCATACATCCTGTCAACACCTCACTGCATTACTTCTCCCATGATCTAATAGGCCCACATATGCTCCAAATGAACGTAATGCGGTACAGTAACAGTGAGAAATATCAATCACAAATAAAAAATAGTTTCAGTCAAAGATTAAAATAGTTGCTTTGATTTTACAGGGTGAACAAATTGGACAGAAAAAGTCAGAAAGGTCGGCTAGCTATTTCCCCTGTAATGGCAGAAGTAATCTACAGCAGTAATCTAAACATTGACTCCAACATTACCTCCGCCGGGTCATCTGTATTCACCCAGCGTGGAGCGCTGTCCTAAATTTGCCCTGTCTCATTGTTGGCTCGCGGTGCCTTCCTTGACTATCAGCCTCAAATTGAATGTGGTGATTGATCATGGGTCATGAAGGAATGATAACACTCCATCACACTGCAACTGACATCACTGCACTTGGCCCCAATAATCTATTAGTGTGTGTCAGAGGAAAAGTAGCTCTTGACACTTAAATCTATTGTATACCAGTGGATTAAGCATTGGCTAAAATGGACGGGAAAAGACACTTTATACAAGAGTTTTTGTAGATCACCTTCATACTTGTGCTCAAGTTTTCAGTTGAACTTTGCTGAAATATTGGATAACTTTAAGATAGTTAGATTCAATACAACACAAGGAAAAATTGACATGAATGACTAATCTTATTGGATTCAAATGTCATTTATGATTTGCTATATTTATTTAGCGTTTGTTTCACAATGTGGGAAAATGAATTTTCCTTCCTGTCTTTGAAGATGATGACAAGAGAAAGATGCTTTGTTTTGAACTTTTATTGACACTAAATCCCATATGTCATTCCTGCCAAGGCATAATCTTGGCAGATGTAGAGAAAATGTGTTTTCCTTTCTGAGTTTAGTCTGCCGAGTTTTATGCAGTGTATTTATAGTTGACTGAATAATCCGACAGTAAACTGCCTAGCCTGCCCATCTCATCTTTAACAAGATAGATGCTGGCACAGATAACATTCTTTGGAGGCAAGGTCACATCACAAAGGCTAAATTCTATGTGTGTCCATGTGTGTGCGTGTGCGTGCGCCTGTGTGTTTGGGTATTTTTAGGGGTGGAAGGGTTACATAGGTAGGGAGCCACTGTGGCCTTTAATTCAGTGCACACAGAGTGCCATGCGGTGACCTTTTGGGAGCAGCCCCTCAGTTTGTCTGTAGCTCAGGGGACATTGATTAGGTGGCAAAATGAACAAATTACTTGCTGTGTTCGGTCGTTCCGGCAAATCAAATGACATTTTATTGATCACATGCACCGAATAAAACAGGTGTAGACTTTACCATGAAATGCTTACTTGGGAGTCCTTTCCCAACAATGCAGAGTTAAAAAGTATGAAAAATTGGCTAAATTAAGAAAACAGCCTCTCCCACTGAATGAACTCAAGGATGTGTGCCTGTGGAATTAAGTGAGGGCAGATAAACACAGTGTGGCTTTGCAATGTCCCCTGTGCACCTTGAAGGGCTTAACGCCTAGGTCTGATGAGACGGGCCGTATCGAGCCGTTTGCATAGCTGCACGTTCAGATGTGGAGTCACAGCACGATGGTCAATATGGTTTCCACAGCAACTTGATATTTGTCCTCTGCCCCCTCTTGAAAAATCTCTTCTTCAAACCAACACACACACACACACACACACACACACACACACACACACACACACACACACACACACACACACACACACACACACACACACACACACACACACACACACACACAGCTCAGGGATGCTACAGTACACATCAGTAACTGGATGACTTTGCTTGTCCAACAGAAAACCACTGGCAGTGTTTACTTGACTGTCTTAGAAAAAAGGAATGTCCGCAACTCTGGTATGCTCCCATGGTGATTTAATCAGACGCACAAAAGGTTTCGATCCTAGTTGGATCAAGTTGACATGACGAAGATCCGTGTCAGATCGAAACATATTTTTTTTGTGCGTCTGATTAAATCAACATGGGAGCATAAAAGAGTTGCGGACATTACTTTTTCTTTGATACATTCTTCTGTACTGCACCTGATAATTTGGATGTGCATATTTTTTTGATTGTCTTGACACTTTCTTCACAAAAGCAAACAAGTGCCATTTGAGTTGGCTTGTTTATTGGAGTTAGCTGCTTAAAAGGTAAGGTAAGTGTTTTTTTCTTAATTGTCTTATAACACAATGCTCTATGATGTCTTTAGTCTAAATGCTTCCCAAGGACATCATTTCTAAGAAGATTGAGGTGCCTAGAATTGATTGAGTTCTATGCATCTAAATAAATCCAGTAATGGCATATGAAGAGAAAGCCTTAAAGCCTCTTTCTGAGAATAAGACTGAAGGGGGTTAAGGAAAGACAGGAAATCATAATGTGTCAACTTAGTTGTTCTGAAAGAAAGGCATTCCAATTTCCATGCAAAACTCCATCGGTCGAATACGGACACAGGAAAGTCATGCATTGGTACTCTATATATAATGGTTCATGCCGTGAACACAATTGACAATGAAATACAAAATGGATTCTTATCTAACTCCTACTGGTATTGAGGGATGCTGAGAGTAAAGAAGTAGTCTTTAAACATCAATATTGTCCTACTGTATCCAGTAAACTCAACTTAACTGTGCTATAGTAGAACGACATGTGAATATTACATGTACTACCCAGTATAACACCATTTCATGAAATATACATATTTATGCTATTTTCATTTTAAGTCTGATAAAGGGTAAGGTCACACAATTCTGTGAGGATTGAATTACATAAGCAATCTCTTGACGTTGAATTACTTTTTCTTGCTCTCTCTCTCACACACACACCGACACAAACACAGACTCACGCACAGCGAGCATTCTTACGTAATTAGAAAAATACAAATCTTCCGTGGGAAAGCAATGATAACATTAGAGAGAGTGACGAACTGGAGGTATCCTGTGGTGTCAGAATGAGATTAGAACAGCGAGCCATTAAGAGGGTTGTAAACAGTTCTGTTTGCTATCACCCTCAACGGGGTCAACATAAACGGGGTTCCGCTAGCATACATTTCATTAAAAAAAAATCCGTACTGGTCCCCCATGGGAATCGAACCCACAACTCTGGCGTTGCAAACACCATGCTCTACCAACTGAGCCACATGGGACTCAAGAGCATGTCCAGCAGCACGCGACCTTGTTACAACGTCTGGGCACTGCCCTGGATCGCGTGCTGCAGACGATGGATAGATGGGAGAGAGGAGGTTTTCCAACGTCTCCACCAGCCCCACTACAGCAGGCTCCACGGTCCACCTTCAACCTAGCTTCCTTTTCCTCTGAAAACCGGATGTTAGACCCCGCTCAGGCGTTTCTTTTACGCCTGCTACGCTATGTTAGTTTGTTATCGATCCATTCACTGCATCACATATAACTCTCCAACCCTTTCCCTGCCCGGTAATGGACTCCTTGACATGCAATTTAGGCCGCTTAGCTGCTCTTTAATCTGTTTGAGCCTCCCCTGGTTTATAGGGCAAAGGAAATCAAATAAACATATGGTATTCTGACCAAAATTAGAGCCTGTCATCTCCTCCAAGCATTAAAGTATTGAATAATATCACACACTTTACTCTGCAGGATCATCTTCTCCTAAAAGACAAGCTGTTCTTTTCTCATAGTATGGTTTGTAATCTCTTCAAATTCATAATCTGGGTGTAAAAACAATATAACATGATTAAGGTTTTCATCACTGTAAATGATCGTCATCTGATATTATAATGAAATCAGTGACTTACATTATTGTTTTTTGTTCATTATAATCCGCAGGTGTGTGCATGTGCATGTGTTTGTGCGTGTGTGTGTGTGAGAGTATGCCTGCACGTAGGCCTATGTGCGTATCACAGGAGGCTGCTGAATAATAATGGCAGAAATGGAGTAACTGGAATGGTATCAAACACATTGAAACAATGTCTTTGAGTTCCATACTATTCCGTTAATTCCATTCCAGCCATTACTATGAGCCCGTCCTCCCCAATTAAGGTGCCACCAACCTCCTGTGGTGCATATATGTCATGATGCCTGTTTGCTGTTGTTTTGCCAGTTCCCTGAGTAAATGCCACATGGTCCCATCTGAGCAGGCATAAGTAGATGTTGATTTGAGGAACCCCTGGGATCCACTACCATACTACTCCACGTCTGTTATTAGGTGTGTCATACAGGTGGCTCTCATGAAATCCCAGACAGGGGAATTTGTCTAATTAAGCAGAGTAAACAGCGGATAAAGCTGTGTTCCTGGAGGGATTGGTGAAGCATAGGACCCCAGACATACAATCACCCTATCTCAGCAACATGCCAATCCATTCCCTCTTACGTTACTGTTGGAATTTTATTTACATATTTTGGTTCTAGAAGATAAAGCTACTCCAGAGTGTGATCCAGTGAACTGTGTTCCATGATGCCATGATAAAGTTCCATTCCTCGAATGGTGTGGGAGTTTGTTTGGTTAATGACGATAGTAATGCATGCCATGCAGATGGCACTAGTGATTGAAGCAACAAATGGATGGCGCTAATTAGGACACCGTTCAATGGAAAAATAGATATTTGGAGAGGAATGTGTGCGTAGTGTATGCATGGATTATCATTTAATTGAATGCAAAATATTCATATTGTCACGACTTCCGCCGAAGTCGGTCCCTCTCCTTGTTCAGGTGGCATTCGGCGGTCGACGTCACCGGCATTCTAGCCATCCCCGATACACTTTTCATTTTCCATTGGTTTTGTCTTTGTCTTACACACCTGGTTTCAATTCCCCAATTACTTGTTCATTATTTAACCTTCTGTTCCCCCATGTTTGTTTGTGAGTAATTGTTTGTTGTAAATCAGTCCATTATTGTGGGCTCACTATATTGCTTTGTATTTGTGTATTTTGAGTAAAATATGTTGAATACTCATATCCGCTGTCCTGCGCCTGACTCTCTACACCAGCTACACACAGGACTTACTCACCTGAAATGGAGTCAGCAGGAGCAGACTTTTCTCGGTTGAAGAGCGCGTCCAGCAGCACGCGACCTTGTTACAACGTCTGGATCGCGTGCTGCAGACGATGGAAAGATGGGAGAAAGAAGGAGGTTTTCCAACATCTCCACCAGCCCCACTACAGCAGGCTCCACGGTCCACCCATCCTTCACACGGTCCCAGCGGGATCCGGCTCGCACTCCCGAGGGAGTATGATGGGACGGCTGCCGGATGCCAGGGGTTCCTACTCCAGCTGGAGCTCTACCTGGCGACCGTCCACCCGGCTCCTTTGGGACGTGAGAGTGTGTCTGCCCTCATCTCCTGCCTCTCAGGCAAAACCCTGGAGTGGGCCAACGCCGTATGGAGTGAGGGAGACATGGCGTTGGACCATTACGCAGAGTTCACCCGCCGCTTTCGAGCAGTGTTCGACCACCCGCCTGGGGGTCGAGTGGCGGGTGAACGTCTGTTCCACCTGAGGCAGAGGATGAGGAGCGCGCAGGATTTCGCTTTGGACTTCCGGACCCTGGCCGCCAGCGCGAGATGGAACGACAGGGCCCTGATTGATCACTACCTGTGCAGTCTGCGCAAGGACGTCCGTCGGGTGTTGGCTTGCCAAGACACCACCCTTACGTTAGACCAGCTGGTGGCCTTGTCTATCCAGCTGGACAACCTGCTGGCCATCCGCGGACGTCCGGATCGAGGCCCGTCAGTTCCATCCCCCAGCACCTCTGATCCATGCCCATGGAGCTGGGAGGTGCTGCACTTAGGGCGAACGGAGGAGGGGTCATTCCCTGCACCATCTGTGGCCGCAGAGGGCACACTGCTGGTCGGTGCTGGAGGGGGGGGTTCCTCAGGGAGTCAAGGCAGCAGGCAGGGCACTATCGTGTCACCCCAGGTGAGTCGGCACCAGGCTCACCCAGAGCCCCCTGTTGCTCACATGTATGTGTTTATTACATTTCCTGACTTTTCCAAGCATTCCCAGCATAAGGCGTTCATAGATTCAGGCACAGCTGGGAATTTTATTGACCGTTCATTTGCCCATAGTTTAGGGATCCCCCTTGTTCCTGTGGATATGCCCTTCCCTGTGAATGCCCTAGATAGTCGACCATTAGGGTCAGAGCTGATTAGGGAGGCCACCGCTCCACTAGACGTGGTTACACAGGAGGGTCACAAGGAGAGAATCAGATTCTCCTGCATTTCCCGTGGTGCTGGGCCTACCCTGGTTGGCCTACCATGACCCCACTATTTCGTGGCAACAGAGGGCTCTCAAGGGGTGGTCACGAGAGTGCTCAGGGAGGTGTGTAGGGGTTTCCATCGGTGCCATTTCGGTGGAAAATCCAGACCAGGTCTCCACCATGCGCATCCCCTCAGAATATGCCGATTTGGCTCTATCCTTCTGTAAGAAGAGGGCGACTAAATTACCACCCCATTGATGGGGGGATTGTGCGATAAATCTCCTGGTAGACGTAGCACTTCCCAGGAGTCACGTGTATCCTCTGTCACAGGAGGAGGCGGCGGCTATGGAAACATATGTCTCCGAATCCCTGGGGCAGGGATACATTCGGCTCTCCACTTCACCTGCCTCCTCGAGTTTCTTTTTTGTGAAGAAGAAGGATGGGGTTCTGCGGCCGTGTATTGACTATCGAGGTATCAATCAGATCACTGTGAGGTACAGCTACCCGCTGCCTCTCATCGCCAGTGCGATCGAGTCAATGCACGGGGCGCGCTTCTACACAAATTTGGATCTCAGGAGCGCTTACAACCTGGTGCGTATCCAGGAGGGGGACGAGTGGAAGACGGCATTTAGTACCACCTCAGGGCACTATGAATACCTCGTCATGCCGTACGGGTTGATGAATGCTCCATCAGTCTTCCAGGCCTTGGTTGATGAGATACTCCGCTACACGCGCAGGGTGCTTGGTAGACTGTTGGAGCATGACCTGTACGTCAAGGCTGAGAAATGTCTGTTCTTCCAACAGTCCGTCTCCTTCCTAGGGTACCGCATTTCCACTTCAGGGTTGGAGATGAAGAGTGACCGCATTTCAGCCGTGCGTAATTGGCCGACTCCCATCACGGTAAAGGAAGTGCAGCGGTTTCTAGAGTTTGCCAACTACCATCGGAGGTTTATCTGGGGTTTTGGTCAGGTAGCAGCTCCCATTACCTCACTGCTGAAGGGGGGACCGGTGCGACTGCAGTGGTCGACTGAGGCGGACAGGGCTTTTGGTCACCTGATGGCTCTGTTTACCTCGGCTCCCGTGCTGGCTAATCCGGATCCCTCTTTGGCATTCATAGCGGAGGTGGAAGCGTCCGAGGCTGGGATAGGAGCCGTGCTCTCTCAGCGCTCGGGCACGCCACCAAATCTCCGCCCCTTTGCTTTCTTTTCGAAGAAGCTCAGCCCGGCGGAGCGAAACTACTGTATGATGTGGGGGACCGGGGGCTGTTGGCTGTTGTCAAGGCTCTGAAGGTGTGGAGACACCCTTTTCTCATCTGGACTGACCACCGCAATCTGGAGTACATCCGGGCGGCGAGGAGACTGAACCCTTGCCAGGCAATGTGGGCCATGTTCTTTACTCGTTTTGTTTTCACTCTGTCCTACAGACCAGGTTCCCAGAACTCTAAGGCAGACGCACTGTCCTGGATGTATGACACAGAGGAGCGGTCCATGGATCACACTCCCATACTTCCGGCCTCTTGCCTGGTGGCACCGGTGGTGTGGGAGCTGGACGCGGACATCGAGCGGGCGTTACACACAGAGCCCACTCCCCCCCAGTGTCCAGCTGGGTGCCTGTACATTCCGTCTGCTGTCCGCGACAGTTTGATCTATTGGGCCCACACGTCACCCTCATCTGGTTACCCTGGCATCGTCCGGACGGTGCGTTGCCTTAGTGGGAAGTACTGGTGGTCCACCTTGGCCAAGGACGTGAGGGTTTATGTTTCCTCCTGCTCAGTGTGCGCCCAGTGCAAGGCTCCTAGGCACCTGCCCAGAGGGAAGTTACAACCCCTACCCATTCCACAACGGCCGTGGTTGCACCTGTCAGTGGACTTCCTGATGGATCTTCCTCCCTCACAGGGCAACACGATCCTTGTCGATGTGGAACTGTTTTCTAAGTCCTGCCGTCTCCTCCCTTTGCCCGGTCTCCCTACGGCCCTACAGACTGCGGAGGCCCTGTTCACTCACGTCTTCCGGCATTACGGGGTGCCTGAGGACATAGTCTTTGATTGCGGTCCCCAGTTCACGTCCAGGGTCTGGAGAACGTTCATGGAGTGGCTGGGGGTCTCGGTCAGCCTCACATCAGGTTTTCACCCCGAGAGTAACGGGCAGGTGGAGAGAGTAAACCAGGATGTGGGTAGGTTTCTGCAGTCATATTGCCAGGACCGGCTGGGGGAGTGTGCGGTGTTCATCCCCTGGGCAGAGATGGCCCAAAACTCAATCCGCCACTCCTCCACTAACCTCTCCCCATTCCAGTGCGTCCTGGGGTATCAACCGGTTCTGGCACCTTGGCATCAGAGCCAGATTGAAGCTCCTGCGGTGGGCGAATGGTTTAAGCACTCGGAGGAGATCTGGGACACCGCTCATGTGCACCTGCAATGGGCCGTGAGGCGGCAGAAGGCGAGCGCCGACCGCCACCACAGTGAGGCCCCGGTGTTCACACCGGGGGACCGGGTCTGGCTCTCGACCCGAAACCTGCCCTTCTGCCTGCCCTGCCAGAAGCTAGGGTCCGCGGTTTGTGGGGCCATTCAAAGTCCTGAGGAGACTGAATGAGGTATGCTACAGGTTACAGCTTCCCCAAGATTACCATATTAATCCCTCATTCCATGTGTCTCTCCTCAGGCCGGTGGTGGCTGGTCCACTCCAGGAGTCTGAGGTGCAGGAGGTTTCTCCGCCCCCTCTGGACATCAAGGGGGCCCCGGCATATGCTGTTTGAGCCATCCCGGCTTCGAGGCGTTGGGCGAGGGGCCTTCAGTACCTCGTGGAGTGGGAGGGGTACGGTCCGGAGGAGAGATGCTGGGTGCCGGTGCAGGACGTCTTGGACCCTTCATTGCTGCGGGAGTTCCACCGTCTCCATCCGGATCGCCCTGCGCCTCGTCCTCCAGGTCGTCCCCGAGGCTGGTGTTGGCGCGCTGCTGGAGCCGCGTGTCAAAGGGGGGGCACTGTCATGACTTCCACCGAAGTCGGTCCCTCTCCTTGTTCAGGTGGCGTTCAGCGGTCAACGTCACCGGCCTTCTGGCCATCGCCGATCCACTTTTCATTTTCCATTTGTTTTGTCATTATCTTACACACCTGGTTTCAATTCCCCAATAACTTGTTTATTATTTAACCCTCTGTTCCCCCATGTTTGTTTTGTGATTAATTGTTCGTTGTAAATCGTTCCGTTATTGTGGGCTCGCTATATTGCTTTGTATTTGTGTATTTTGAGTAAAATATGTTGATTACTCATATCTGCTGTCCTGCGCCTGACTCTCTACACCAGCTACACACAGGACCTTTACACATATTCATAAAAAAAGTTTACTTGAATGAAGCCATGTGTAATTATAGTGGATAAATTGTCCGAATTCTATTTAAGCAATAAGGCCCGAGGAGGTGTGGTGTATGACCAATATACCACGGCTCAGGGCTGTGTCCAGGCAACGCAGAGTGCCTGGACACAGCACTTAGCCTTGGTATATTGGCCATCTATCATAAACCCCCAAGTTGCATTATTGCTATTAATTGTATTTTTATTTAACCTTTATTTAACAAGGCAAGTCAGTTAAGAATAAATTCTTATTTACATTGATTGCCTACACCGGCCAAACCCAGACGACGTCGCTCTATGGGACTCATGACTGGTTGTGATACAGCCTGGATTCGAACCAGGGTGTCTGTAGTGACGCCTCTAGCACTGAGATGCAGTGCCTTAGACCGCGGCGCCCCTCGGGAGCCCCAGCGTAATTGGTTACCAGTGTAATTAGAGCAGTAAAAATAAATGTTTTGTCATACCAGTGGTATACGGTCTGATATGTCAGACAATCAGCATTCAGGGCTTGACCCACCCAGTTTATAATTGTCAACTAGGGCTTAGGCTATATCATAGGAAGACCTTGATATTGTTGACATATTGTCAATACCACCACAGAACCACCTCATCTATTTACACATCCATATCCACTTCCACAGATAACATCATGCTATTACAGCAAACATATAAAATCTGACTCTCAAATAAACGTCCTCGCTGCTGTAGACTTCATTATCTATGAGACAAATACAACATGGTGGTGTAGAACAGGTTTTGTGGATGCCTACACTGCAATGCTGCCTCTAAGGATGAAGTGGATGAATCAGGCCGACCATGTCTTTGTCACCGGTTCTCTCAGGTGCCCAGGGTGACACTGAGCCCCTCTCTCTCTGTCCTTATCACGACCTCTGTGAATGTGCTCACCTTGCCGTGAAATGGAAATCATTGATGGCCATCTCTCGGTTTCAAAGAATAGCCTATCGCTTCCTCCCTGCTCACCCATTTATAGCCTTATTGATAAACTATCAAATATGACAATTGTTCTATATCATCCAGGTTAAACTTCCCATAATTGCATTAGCTCACTCATATTTCTTTAAACCTGGGCTGTTCTTTTTTTCCTTTGTTCCTCTGGACAGCAATGGATTAGCTCAAATTTCTGTGGTAATGAGAGGCCTCTGTTCTCAGTTGAGGTGACATGGTGGCCCAAATGAAAGGTAAGGGGTTGTTCAAGGGGTGTAGCTCGGAATGGCATCTCTTCTGCAGAGCTGGAACCACTCTGTATCTGAGTTTGGCCCGTGAGATTGCAATCAGCACTGGTAAATAGGAAGGGGCGGCTGTGTTGGGAAGCGGGATTGTTGGCATGTAGTTGGTATGGCTGCGGTCCAATGCAATGTGGCGGAGGCTGATAACCGTAGCAGGGTTTGGGCTTCGAGGTGAACGCACGGTCGAGAAGTGAGAGTTGTGGGATTACCACTGAGAAAATGTTGTGTGTGAACCATGGAGGGTGGGGAAGACGCTGTCTAACAGCATGAATACCATTTACAGTAGATTAGACATACAGTTGGCCACAGTGGGCAAAGCTAAAGGAGTTATGAACATTTGAAAGAGGATTAGAAAGTGAATGCCTTTGCTCATTCTCTGGATTTCTTGAGCATAATACTTTTTCATATTTGCACATTGCTTATCAAGGGACATTAAATAACACAAGCACAGCTCTGAGTTGCGTAAAAATGGGCATGTGTTTATTTCCTATTGTGTATTTCAGTGCATGTAAGGTGGTGTTAAAATGCGTGATTATCTAAAATAGATGTACCTAGTTGGTAAAATCCCCCCCAAAAATGCATGTCTAACTGTCTGTGTACCAGTTTGTATGGATTGCACTTAAAATGTGATTATAGATTTCTTCCTATCCCTTGCGACGTTGCAAATGTGCGTCAGTTATGACACCATCTCAAATATCCCACCAGCTTCACTTACATTACTATTCAGGAGGAGTGGTTGGTGTTTGGAACCTAACTTCAAGTTTTGGGATTTTGTGGCTGGTCGATGCCTTGCGTTGCCTCAACATATTAGATCTACACTGCGTGACAGAAGGACATTTCCATCCTCCTCTTTATGCTCGGGGCTCACCTCGACAAATGTCTAAGCCACCATGAACAGTTTGCATTCTCTCCCCTCAGCTGAGCGCAGTGCAGCATTTCCTGCTCTGACAGGAGATGTTTTCCGCTTTTCCTCTTTCACACTGTTCCAAAACGGGACACACCCACGGCTGCTTTTGTTTCACCTATCCAATTTGTCCCTGCCAATTTGGTTCTGATTGATGGCGTTTTATTATCACGCCGTAGCGACAGATTGAAAGATTTCCTTGTCGTTTGTTCCCTCACTTTTGTGTGTGTGGCGGCGTATGCCCTGGATCTAATCAAAAACAAGACACATGCACTCTGGGGGAGGAATTGGCACCATTGTGGCTGATCAGAGAGCTAGGAGAGTCCCCTATTTTTCAAATTAGGATTTTTTGCCACTTTACACTTAGCACGAAAACATGCTTTCGTATTTACACGTCTTACCTCTTGGCAAACGAGTGTTCTCTTCTCAACCCAGACAAGGACCTCTCAATCATCTGGTTTTATTCCCAAGAATAAACCAACAAATTGACCAACGTCACGACCCACAATCCCATTTGCTCCCACTTAGGTCCCAACTCATTTGATCTCACATTGGAGGTTGGCCCATGTCACAGCCAACAACAATATTCCTAGTTCCTGAAAAGCTAGTCAGCTGTCCTACTTGGCTACTGGTGTGTCTCTACTCTCCACCCTCCCTCATGTCTATGAAGAAGTCAATATCCAACATGTAGATGCCATTACCTCTGATAGAGGAGGCTTGTACATTTCATCACAACACAAACACCCAGGGATGGGGAGAAGAGGGTCATGGGTCCCCAGAGTAATCTCACATTGCATGGCAGTGAAGAAAGAAATGAGTTCTTCCCCAGCTGAATACCAAGACAGTTCTTTGTGTCATTTTGATTTCCTTTCTCTTCAGGTTGAAGTGGGAGGAAGAAACCCCTTTGTGTCAACCCACACTAGTTAAAAGCAAAAGGGATCCGGATGCATTCATTGTGTGTAACCTTCTTCGTGCGTGTTAGCATGAGTGTGTTATCCCGTCAAACCAAAATGTTTTCTCTCAACATAAAAACACATTAACAGTTAGTTAGCATCCTAAAATACAATGATAACTTATCGCTGAATAATATTTTGATTTCAGGTTGAACCATTTTGCATAATGTTTCAAAAACCTTTCCTTTATTTCATTAACAAGTTTTCAATATGTTATTTTCAATTCGCATTGCAGCATTACAGGTGTGAATGATAGTAAAGGTGTTATTTCGTCATGCCAATCATTATTAATTATTATTAGTAATCATATTAAGAAAGCCAGTATGTACAGTTTGAAACAATTCACATCACTAGTGGTGTCTATAAAAAGGCTTATCGTTGTGGTAACACAAAACTAGAATCAACTGAATGCTTGAAAGAAAGGTCTATTATCCTTTGTTATTGTTTTCAATGACTAAACCTCTTGTTATAATTACCACATGAGACAGGGTCAATTATGAGGAGGGAAAGTGAAAAGCCTTAGGTTTCAGCTCCCCTTAATCCTCCTGATTCCAGCTAATGTTACAGCATTCTGCTAATGGATGGAAGATCAGGATAATATATTTTAATGTATCCATCAAATGTGTGTGTGTGTATGTGTGTGTGTGTGTGCGGGCGTCTGTGAGTGAGTTTTCTAGGTATAAAGCTGTGTGAGTGTGTGATTCTGAATGAATAGTGGGGACATGTTGATCTATGTATCCTCTTAATGGGACAATTAGTGATTCTTATCGTTCTAATTAATTAAATCACTCAAATCAATGAAAAGAGGTTCATTAGTGTCCTGAGCTGAGGAGACACCTCACTGGAGGAAGGTCAAAGGGCACCTCACCTGTGTTCCACATTGTGATATTTTGATGAAAATGTAAGTACTTAGTGTGTTACTTTACCTTAACTTAAGATATTATGCTGCCCACTGAGAAACTATCAATATCTCAGCACAAGACTACACAGTTCATTTGGACACTGCCCTAGGTGTTGCCCTAGGTTCTGCTTCTCTAGGTGAGAACAAAAAACCTGACCACTTCCTACATCCCGCAAAACTAGAATAGTTCCAGTAAGCAAATTGACGTTGAAAAGACGTCTAAAATACGTATTTTCCATGCGTAGACGTTAGGTGAAGATATGTCATTTCCGGATATTTAAAATATGTATTTTCCAGATGTTGAAAAGACATCCATTCTGGACATTGCAACAACAAAAAAATGTTGCTGTTGAAATCAGGTTCGTTTTTGGTTCTGAATGAAAGTTGAAAATACTTTCCGGACGTTGAATCAGGTTCATTTTCGGTTCTGAATGAAAGTTGAAAATACGTAATTCATAGACATCTACGTTTAGACCAAATTTGAACCAAAAATAGATGTCTGTGTTCGGCCCAAATCAATGCTGGTCCAGACTGGACCAAATCTGAACAAAAAACATATGTCTATAATAGGTTCAGATTTGGTCTGGACCAGACCAAAAATCAATGTCCGTGGAAATCAAGGCCGATCGGGGCCGCACCAAAAATAGATGGCCGGTCCGGACAGGACCAAAAAAAGAAGTCCAAATGACATCAGATTCGGTCCATGCTTACTGGGGTGTAGCTTACAGTGTCGGCCCGCAATGACATTTAATGAATGCCCATTCATGTGGTAGGTCTATTGTTTGTAAAACAGGAAGATGCATTGGCTTTATTAGTCCTAATTCCTGTGACTAATCAATTTGGCTATTTAATCTCTGAATATCAGCTACCCAACTTCATCAGGAGTTATCAAGATGCCTATTTGCAATGAGAATCAATGTGTTTAAAGACAATTTTCTTTTTTGCTGATCAGATCGTCAAACATTTACGTATATAAACTTGAAATCACTGATCATGACAATTTAGCCCACTGCGATGCTGCATAATTTTTCTACCATAGGATATATCTGCTACATGATTTACTGTATGTTAGTTGTTTTTTTGGACGGAACATTGATGTAGCACCGCAGTGAGGCGCACTGGGAATGGACAAGCGGAATATTTTGCGCCCTTGCATTTGACAAAGTGGGCAATTCTTATCACAGGACGGCATCAGCGCTCACCTAAAAAGCCCAAATGCCACAGATTGAGAGAAAATATCATTGTTTTTGGGCAGAATTATGTGAGGTTTTATGTGTTATTGCAGGTTGCACCTTGGTCATTTTAGCTCTGAAAATCCTGCCCTGGTCAATCCTCTAATCCTGCCTAATGGGAGGGCCGACCCTGGGAATAAAGACAATATTGGACCACAGTCAGAAGGGCTGAGAGGAGGGTACATACAGGACAACCTTAGAATACAATGTAAACAGTGAACCCCTTTACTTGCTGGTGAAGTGTCTGAGGTAACATGAGAAGATCCTGCCCACAATTGCAGAAGACACAATCACTGTCATCATAACATAATGATTACACTCAAAAGCACTTGTGTGTGTGAGTGCAAGGTGAGAGCTCCATGAATATTACAGTGTCTTTAATGGTCCAACACTGATAGCTGTTGGGCATTTGGCTGTGCAGTCACTCAGTCTCCTCATAAGGAATGTTTGAGCAAGAGCAACTGAGCTGTTTTGTTTGAGGCTCTTTCCATTTTAATCTGAATTATTCATGCAGAAAGTATTTCACAACACACGTCATGTTTCTTTTAAGCACATCTTAGAAGTATGACATTGTCCTATCTCCCTTAGGAATAGTTCTGCTGTAAATGTTCAAAAGGATGAACTAATTGATCTGTGAGTGAGTCTGAAAAGGTCCCATGTACGTGTCATTGTTGTCAATTCCTATCTCCTGTTAAATCTTTGGAAATATACAGTACCAGTCCAAAGTTACACACACCTATTCATTCCAGAGTTTCTTTATTTATTGTTACTATTTTCTACATTGTAAAAACTATGTAGTCATCAAAAAAGTGTTAAACAAATCAAAATATATTAGATATGAGATTCTTCAAAGTAGCCACCCTTTGCCTTGATGACAGCTTTGCACACTCTTGGCATTCTCTCAACCAGCTTCATGAGGTAGTCACCTGGAATGCATTTCAATTAACAGGTGTCCCTTGTTAAAAGTTAATTTGTGGAATTTCTTTCCTTCAGTCGTGTTGTGACAAAGTAGGGGTGGTATACAGAATATATCCCTATTTGGCAAGAACAGCTCAAATAAGCAAAGAGTAACGACAGTCAATCATTACTTTAACACATGAAGGTCAGTCAATGCTGAAAATAACTTTGAAAGAATTTTGAAAGTTTCTTCAAGTGCAGTTGCAAAAAACATTTAGTTCTATGATGAAACTGGCTCTCATGATCAACGCCAAAGGAAAAGATGACCCAGCGTTACCTCTGCTGCAGAGGAAAAGTTCATTAAAGTTACCAGCCTCAGAAATTGCAGCCAAAATAAATGCTTCACAGAGTTCAAGTAACAGACACCTCTCAACATTAACTGTTCAGAGGAGACTGCGTGAATCAGGTCTTCATGGTCGAATTGCTGCAACGAAACCACTACTAAAAGACACCAACACGAGGAAGAGACTTGCTTGGGCCAAGAAACACGAGCAATGGACATTAGACCGGTGGAAATATGTCCTTTGGTCCGATGAGTTCAAATGTGAGATTTTTTGTTCCAACCTCCATTTCTTTGTGAGATGCAGAGTAGGTGAACAGATGATCTCTGCATGTGTGGTTCGCACCGTGAAGCATGGAGGAGGATGTGTGATGGTGTGGGGGTGTGGGGGTGTTTTGCTGGTGACACTGTTTATGATTTATTTAGAATTCAAGGCAACCTTAACCAGCATGGCTACCACAGCATTCTGCAGCGATACACCATTCCATCTGGTTTGCGCTTAGTGGGACTATCAACGGGACAATGACCCAACACCCCTCCAGGCTGTGTAAGGGCTATTTGACCAAGAAGGAGAGTGATGGAGTGCTGCATCTTCAAGACTGTTGGAAAAGCATTCCAGCTGACTACCTCATGAAGCTGGTTGAGAGAATGCCAAGAGTGTGCAAAGCTGTAATCTAGGCAAAGGGTGGCTACTTTGAAGAATCTAAAATATAAATTATGTTTTGCTTTGTTCTGTTTAACACTTTTTTTGGTTACTACATGATTCCATATGTGTTATTTCATAGTTTTGATGTCTTCACTATCATTCTACAATGTAGAAAATAGTAAAAATAAAGAAAAACCCTTGAATGAGTAGGTGTGTCCAACGTTTTGACTGGTACTGTATGTCAACACTCATTTTATTAACTAGCTAATTTTTATGTTTTGATGTACCTTTCTTTTATACTTAAACATAATATAAAATATGTAAAATATAATTATGCGCCGTCAAGGACCATAATCAGAAGCATGCTTTTACTGAGAAGATACTTTGTCAAGCTGTCAGTTTTTTTTCTGTTTGACTTTTGGCTATTGGAATGGAGCATAATAGGGACAAGTTTTGATATTTCTGAGTGCTAAGGGAGATAATGCAAGAATGTCTGAGATTGATGTGTCTTTAAATGATGCAATCACACATGCCACTTTTTGACAAATAATGTCCATACTCTCTCGGAAAATGTAAATGCAGATGGTAGAAAATAAGTAATAATTTGAACGATGGCTAATTGAAAAGGAAAATTGAACTTCACAACATGCCAAGCTAAAATGGTTTTGTCAGTGAGCAAGAAATTACTCAAATTGTAATGATGGGTCAACCAGAGGGAAAGACGAAACAACAATCTTCGTGCACTGCACACATGAACAAATGTATTCTTTATATTTATAAATTATTGAATACAAGTCTTTCTTAGTACCTCGCGCACACAGAACAATAACCTCAGTCTGTTTCTTTGTTGTGAATAAAGTGTGCATGGCAATCAATCAGGTTGAATAAAAAAGGTCCCTGCTCACACAGCAGGATCTATTAGCCTGAAAAACAAAGCAGTGAGCAAAAGAGAAGTTGCTAAAATTGCCAAGCAAAGTTTCATCTAAATGAACTCCCTGTGGAATTCCTCCAGTGTGCGCTGTGCACAGAGAACAGAGAATGATTATATTTAACAATGGAAAAGTTCTTCAGTGGAAGCCAGTAGTCACCGTCGCTCTCTGTTAGCGCTGCACTATTGTTCTGCTTTGGCGCATTTGTTTTATACGTGTTATTATTGACTGTCATTGTCACCTTCATTGAATTTGTACTTCAGTCATCTGAAAGTCACTGTTTGTTCCCTGGCAGAGGAACGAAGAGAGGAGCAGGAGAGCAATGGAGATAATTGATAGCCTAGTTTGCTCCGTGGACATTGGCTTTAAGAACATTAAGGTAATGAAAGCCAGAGTCTTCGGCTCGATCAACAAATCAGTGATCAGAATGGAACAACACACCGACACAACACAACACATTGCCAAGTGTGATGAGCACATCTTGTTTGTGTCTATACCTGCAAAGTAGAGAGGAGAGCAACATTACGGGGGACGACATGTTACCTATAAAAGGGGTGTTGTTTTCAGTCCTGCAGCAATATAAAAAGATGGTGTTTTCACTGCGGAGCTAGACTGCAACCTCACTTCTGTCGCTTTTGATAACCCCCACCCCATCCCATCAACCAAGTGCCACAATGTATGTGTCTGTGTGTTCATTTGATTTATTCCAATTGCCCTTTTCACCAGAAAAACAAAGCAGCTCAGATGTGGCAGATGTAGAAAGCAATTAAGAATAGCAATAATTATCATACTGATTCTATCAATACAAATGCAAGTAACAGGCCAATGAGACTCCTGATGTAGTGCCATGTGAGTATCCCTTTAGCATTCTAGGTTGCTCAATGATTGGGGGAAAATAATAAAGCAGTGGTTCTGGCTTTGATTCCATTGTAATAATACTGTGTGTCATTGTCCTCTATTTTCCTCCAATGGCTGTCCTGTCACATCTTAATTCCTGTATTTCCAAGTGGAGCGCCACACTTACTAAACCCCAGAAATAACTGAGACTTCCTGTTGTGCCGCACCAAGGCTCCTCTCTCCTGGAGCCTCCAGAGGAACAGATGGCCTGGCACCCCCCTTTCCCTCTGGCCTGCAGCCTGCCCAGGCCACGGCTGTCTGTCTGTTAGCATTGGACTGAGAGACCCAAAGCCACCACAGAAAGAAAGTGGTAAGCTAAAATTAGACAGACACAAAGTATGGGTTTGATTCAACTGGTAAACAAACACTCAGTGTCAGAGAGCGGGCAAATTACTGTGGCCCTGGTGGCACAAAATAATCAAAAGGTCTGACTGCACAGAGATGGTTGTTAAAATGGTCACAATGGGGGACCAGCGTGTGTGTGTTTCAGGGTAGGAGGGTGTATCTGAGCTACATCAGCTAGGACTTGACATTCGTTAATCAAATCTCCCCAAACAGCTACAACTGCAAATGGAACAACCGTTGAACATCTGAGCATGTGGTCAATGGTGGGGGAAGGGGAAGGAGTGTGTGTATGTGTGCGTGTGTGTGTACAGTATGTATCCCACAATTGTTGCTATGGGGTAATGATATTAAGGACAATACAGGAGGAATCCAAATAATAGTTTGCCAAAATAATAATTGATTGCCAAAAATTTCATTTTTGTAATGCCAATCCTAGATATAGGTAAGAATCCTTCATATGAAATGCCTACATTATTACTCATATTATTAGTTAATTTTGGAAATAAATTAAGATATGCAAGATTTTAAAATATATACAGTTGAAGTCGGAAGTTTACATACACCTTGGCCAAATACATTCAAACTCAGTTTTTCACAATTTCTGACATTTAATCCTAGGAAAAAAAAAACTTTTAGGACAGGTAGGGTCACCACTTTATTTTAAGAATGTGAAATGTCAGGATAATAGTAAAGCAAATTATTTATTTCAGCTTTTATTTCTTTCATCACATTCCCAGGGGACAGAAGTTAACATACACTCAATTAGTATTTGGTAGCATTGCCTTTAAATTGTTTAACTTGGGTAAAACGTTTTGGGTAGCCTTCCACAAGCTTCCTACAATAAGTTGGGTGAATTTTGGCACATTCCTCGTGACAGAGCTGGTGTAACTGAGTCACGTCTGTAGGCCTCCTTGCTCGCACACGCTTTTTCAGTTCTGCCCACAAATGTTCTATAGGATTGAGGTCAGGGCTTTGTGAAGGCCACTCCAATACCTTGACTTTGTTGTCCTTAAGCCATTTGCCACAACTTGGAAGTATGCTTGGGGTCATTGTCCATTTGGAAGACCCATTTGCGACCAAGCTTTAAATTTCAGACTGATGTCTTAAGATGTTGCGTCAATATATCCACATAATATTCCCTCTTCATGATGGCATCTATATTGTGAAGTGCACCAGTCCCTCCTACAGCAAAGCACCCCCACAACATGATGATCCTGCCACCCCCGTGCTTCATGGTTGGGATGGTGTTCTTCTGCTTGCAAGCCTCCCCCTTTTTCCTCCAAACATAATGATGGACATTATGGCCAAACAATTCTATTTTTGTTCCATAAGACCAGAGGATATTTCTCCAAAAAGTACAATCTTTGTCCCCATGTGCAGTTGCAAACCGTAGTCTGGCTTTTTATGGTGGTTTTGGAACAGGGGCTTCTTCCTTGCTAAGCGGCCATTCAGGTTATGTCGATGTAGGACTTGTTTCACTGTGGATATAGATACTTTTGTACCTGTTTGCTCCAGCATCTACACATAGTCCTTTGCTGTTGTTCTGGGATTGATTTGCACTTTTCGCACCATACTATTGTTTGTACAGATGAACGTGGTACCTTCAGGCATTTGGAAATTGCTCCAAAGGATGAACCAGACTTGTGGATGTCTAAAATAAAAATATGAGGTCTTTATTTTGATTTTCCCATGATGTCAAGCAAAGAGGCACTGCGTTTGAAGGTAGGCCTTGAAATACATCCACAGGTACACCTACAATTAACTCAAATTATGTCATTTAGCCTATCAGTAGCTTCTAAAGTCATGACATCATTTTCTGGAATTTTCCAAGCTGTTTAAAGTCACAGTCAACTTAGTGTATGTAAACTTCTGACCACTGGAATTGTGATACAGTGATTTATAAGTGAAATAATCTGTCTGTAAACAATTGTTGGAAAGATTACTTGTGTCAAGCACAAAGTAGATGTCCTAACCGACTTGCCAAAACTATAGTTCGTTAACAAGAAATTTGTGGAGTAGTTGAAAAACAAGTTTTAATGGACTCCAACCAAAGTGTATGTATACTTCCGATTTCAACTGTGTAACAGTGCCTTGCGAAAGTATACACCCCACTTGGCATTTTTCCTATTTTGTTGCCTTACAACCTGGAATTAAAATAGATATTGAGGGGTTTGTATCATTTGATTTACACAACATGCCTACCAATTGGAAGATGCAAAATATGTTTTTATTGTGAAACAAACAAAATTGAAAACTTGAGCGTGCATAACTATTCACCCCCCCAAATTCAATACTTTGCAGAGCCACCTTTTGCAGCAATTACAGCTGAAAGTCTCTTGGGATATGTCTCTATAAGCTTGGCACATATAACCACTGGGATTTTTTGCCTATTCTTCACGGCAAAATTGTTCCAGCTCCTTCAAATTGGATGGGTTCTTGCTGGGGTACAGAAATCTTTAAGTCATACCACAGATTCTCAATTGGATTGAGGTCTGGGCTCTTGACTAGGCCATTCCAAGACACTTAAATGTTTACCCCTTAAACCACTCCAATGTTGCTTAAGCAGTATGCTAAGGGTCATTGTCCTCCTGGAAGGTGAACCTTCATCCCAGTCTCAAATCTCTGGAAGACTGAACAGGTTTCCCTCAAGAATTTACTGTATTTAGCGTCATCCATCATTCCTTCAATTCTGACCAGTTTCCCAGTCCCTGCCGATGAAAAATATCCCCACAGCATGATGCTGACACCACCCTGCTTCACTGTGGAGATGATGTTCTCGGGGTGATGAGAGGTGATGGGTTTGTGCCAGATAGCATTTTCCTTGATGGCCAAAAAGCTAAATTTTAGCCTCATCTGACCATTGTACCTTCTTCCATATGTCTGTGGAGTCTCCCATATGGCTTTTGGCCAACAGCAAACGTGTTTGCTTATTTTTTCTTTAAGCAATGGCCTTTTTTTCTGGCAAACTATTCCATAAGCCCAGCTCTGTGGAGTGTACGGCTTAAAGCGGTCCTATGGACAGAAACTCCAATCTCCACTGTGGAGCTTTGCAGCTCCTTCAGGGATGTCTTTGGTCTCTTTGTTGCCTCTCTGATTAATGCCCTCCTTGCCTGGTCCGTGAGTTTTGTTGGGTGGCCAATCTCTTGGCAGGTTTGTTGTGGTGCCATATTCTTTCAACTTTTTTATAATGGATTTAATGGTGCTCTGTGGGATGTTCAAAGTTTCAGATCTTGATATGTACTTCTCCACAACTTTGTCCCTGACCTGTTTGGAGAACTCCTTGGTCTTCATGGTGCCGCTTGCTTGGTGTGCCCCTTGCTTATTGGTGTTGCAGACTCTGGGGCTTTCAGAGCAGGTGTATATATACTGAGATCATGTGACACTTAGTTAAATAAAGTCCACCTGTGTAATCTACTATGTGAACTTCTGAAGGTAATTGGTTGCACCAGATCTTATTTAGAGGCTTCATAGCAAAGGTTAGGTGAATACATATGCACGCACCACTTTTTAATTTTTAAATTTTTTTTAAATTTTTTTGAAAACAAGTTATTGTTTTCATTTCACTTCACCAATTTGGACTGTTTTGTGTATGTCCATTTGTCACGGCTGTCAAAAGGAGCGGACCAAGGTGCAGCGTGTTTGTAGTTCCACATTTTATTAAATCCGTGAAACCTTGCAATACATAAATAACTGAATTTGACAAAACAACAAACCGTGACGCATGAGAGAAAAAAAACACTACTCAAAAGATAATAACCCACAAAAAAAGAAGAAAAAAACCCTACTTAAATATGATCTCCAATCAGAGGTAACGAGGACCAGCTGCTTCCAATTGGAGATCAAACCAAACAACCCCAACATAGAAATAGAAAAACAAGAACTTAAACATAGAAATAGAAAACATAGAAAAACACAAAACACCCTCTGTCACGCCCTGACCTACTCTACTATAGAAAATGACATCTTACTAGGGTAAGGACGTGACACCATTACATGAAATCAAAATCAAAATCCATTTAAATTACAGGTCGTAATGCAACAAAATAGGAAAAAAATGCCAAGGGGGGTAAATACACTGCTCAAAAAAATAAAGGGAACACTTAAACAACACAATGTAACTCCAAGTCAATCACACTTCTGTGAAATCAAACTGTCCACTTAGGAAGCAACACTGATTGACAATACATTCACATGCTGTTGTGCAAATGGAATAGACAACAGGTGGAAATTATAGGCAATTAGCAAGACACCCCCAATAAAGGAGTGGTTCTGCAGGTGGGGACCACAGACCACTTCTCAGTTCCTATGCTTCCTGCTGATGTTTTGGTCACTTTTGAATGCTGGCGGTGCTTTCACTCTAGTGGTAGCATGAGACGGAGTCTACAACCACACAAGTGGCTCAGGTACTGCAGCTCATCCAGGATGGCACATCAATGCGAGCTGTGGCGAGAAGGTTTGCTGTGTCTGTCAGGTAGTGTCCAGAGCATGGAGGCGCTACCAGGAGACAGGCCAGTACCACAGGAGACGTGGAGGAGGCCGTAGGAGGGCAACAACCCAGCAGCAGGACCGCTACCTCCGCCTTTGTGCAAGGAGGAGCAGGAGGAGCACTGCCAGAGCCCTGCAAAATGACCTCCAGCAGGCCACAAATGTGCATGTGTCTGCTCAAACGGTCAGAAACAGACTCCATGAGGGTGGTATGAGGGCCCGATGTCCACAGGTGGGGGTTGTGCTTACAGCCCAACACCGTGCAGGACATTTGGCATTTGCCAGAGAACACCAAGATTGGCAAATTCGCCACTGGCGCCCTGTGCTCTTCACAGATGAAAGCAGGTTCACACTGAGCACGTGACAGACGTGACAGAGTCTGGAGACCACCGTGGAGAACGTTCTGCTGCCTGCAACATCCTCCAGCATGACCGGTTTGGCGGTGGGGTCAGTCATGGTGTGGGGTGGCATTTCTTTGGGGGCCGCACAGCCCTCCATGTGCTCGCCAGAGGTAGCCTGACTGCCATTAGGTACCGAGATGAGATCCTCAGACGCCTTGTGAGACCATATGCTGGTGCGGTTGGCCCTGGGTTCCTCCTAATGCAAGACAATGCTAGACCTCATGTGGCTGGAGTGTGTCAGCAGTTCCTGCAAGAGGAAGGCATTGATGCTATGGACTGGCCTCGCTCGTTCCCCAGACCTGAATCCAATTGAGCACATCTGGGACATCATGTCTCGCTCCATCCACCAACGCCACGTTGCACCACAGACTGTCCAGGAGTTGGCGGATGCTTTAGTCCAGGTCTGGGAGGAGATCCCTCAGGAGACCATCCGCCACCTCATCAGGAGCATGCCCAGGCGTTGCAGGGAGGTCATACAGGCACGTGGAGGCCACACACACTACTGAGCCTAATTTTTACTTGTTTTAATGACATTACATCAAAGTTGGATCAGCCTGTAGTGTGGTTTTCCACTTTAATTTTGAGTGTGACTCCAAATCCAGACCTCCATGGGTTGATAAATTGGATTTCCATTGATTATTTTTGTGTGATTTTGTTGTCAGCACATTCAACTATGTAAAGAAAAAGTATTTAATAAGATTATTTATTTCATTCAGATCTAGGATGTGTTGTTTAAGTGTTATTTTTTTGAGCAGTATACTTTTGCAAGGCACTATACAATAAAGTCGAGGTGAGGGCATTGGAAATGCTTTGGCAGTTAATCTACTTCTGTTCTGTGGGTGGAGCTGTGTGCTCTTTTTAAAGAATGGGGGGCCAATCTCTCAAAGGCCTAGTGGTTAGAGTATTGAGCTAGTAACCGAAAGGTTGCTGGATCGAATCCCCGAGCTGACAAGGTAAAAATCTGTCATTCTGCCCCTGAGCAAGGCAGTTAACCCACTGTTCCCCGGGTGTCAAAGACGTGGATATCGATTAAGGCAGCCCCCCGTACCTCTCTGATTCAGAGGGGTTGTGTTAAATGGGGAACACACATTTCAGTTGAAGGTATTCAGTTGTACAACTGACTAGGCATCCCCCTTTCCTCTAGGATCTAGGTGGACAGGTGTGTCTGCCAGTCACTGGGATGGCAATCCAATTTGGGATGGGGGGAGGTTTTAGAGGGGTGGATAGTGATGAACAATTGGTTTACTCAGTAGCAGTGCAAATACCATGGTACAGCTATATGGACACTATGGTACTTTTTAATGGTAAGTTTACAAACATATATTATGATAAATATAATTGAAACTTGTATCTCATTATGGTAAATGTTGAAATAAGTATAGACAGTTATAATTGTAATGGCAATAAGAAAAGATGATCAGTATTTACATGTACCTGGCTAAAAGAGAAGGAATATAATATCTATTGTTTTCAGGAAACTCATTCAACAACTTTAGATGAAGTTGTGTAGATAAAGGACTGGCGGGACATACTTCTCATATAGGCAAAGAAACTCAAAAGGGGTGAGGACATTGATTAACAATTTTGATTCCGAATGTGTCAATTCTTCAAACAGATCTGCAAGGTAGATGGATTATTTTAAAAACATATTGGACAATAAACAGATTGGCTCATTAATTTATACGGTCCAAATAATGATGATCCACGCTTCTTTGAAAATATATTAATAATTTATCAAGCCTAGAAGCAATAGAAGACCATTATTATGGCTTTTAAATACCTGCCAAAAATGATTTCCTGTAACTTGTCACTAGTGAAGGAGTCACCCATTATTCACCAACGTTTCAGTTCCTCCATCTCCACAAACCGAAGTTAATTGTAAGGATTTCTATAATAATGTAAAATTAACAGCTGTACAGAAGACTCATGTGAAGAACAAATTACAGAGGAGGAACTTCTTGATGCAATTAAAGCCTTTAAGTCTAGGAAAACTCCAGGGCTGGATGGCATATCAGTTGAGGTAAACCTTTGATGTACTCAGAGGACCGTTATTGGCATGTTTTAACCACTCCTATAAGATGGTAGATGATCAGATAATAAACAAGGTCTGATTTCATTATACGGAAACTGGACCCAGGTGGTAAATAAAAACAACCAGTCCAAAATTGGAGGTCTCTTAATCAGTGTTGTGATGCAAAAATTCTAGCAAAAGCATAGCGCATAGAACTAAAAAGTTATTGTCAGAAATGATTCATCCTAATCAGACAGGCTTTTTACATGGACAATACATTGGCAATAATATAAAACAAGTACTAGAAACAATAGAACACCATGAAAAATCTGAGAAACCAGTTTTGGTATACATAGCTGACTTTGAAAAGGCTTTTGATAAAGTACGACCTGGAACATTAACATTTTGGAGAATCTCTTAAAACCTCGCCAATATCCAATGGTAGCGCCTGGTGCCAAATACGAAAAACCTTAAAATGCTATATTTTCAATTTCTCAAAATATGACTATTTTACACCCTTTGAAAGATAAGACTCTCCTTTATCTAACCACATTGTCCGATTTCAAAAAGGCTTTACAAGCGAAAGAAAAACATTAGATAATGTCAGGAGAGTGCCCAGCCAGAAATAATCACACACCATTTTTCAAGCTAGCATATATGTCACAAAAACCAAAACCACAGCTAATGCAGCACTAACCTTTGATGATCTTCATCAGATGACAGTCCTAGGACATTATGTTATACAATACATGCATGTTTGTTCAATCAAGTTCATATTTATATCAAAAACCAGTTTTTTACATTAGCATGTTTTGTTCAGAACTAGCATACCCACCGAAAACCTCCGGTGAATTTACTAAATTACTCACGATAAACGTTGACAAAAAAACATAACAATTATTTTAAGAATTATAGATACAGAACTCCTTTTATGCAATCGTGGTGTGCGATTTTAAAATAGCTGTTCGGTGAAAGCACATTTTGCAATATTCTGAGTAGATAGCCCGGCCATCACGGCTAGCTATTTTGACACCCACCAAGTTTGACACTCACCAAACTCAGATTTACTATAAGAAAAATTGGATTACCTTTGCTGTTCTCCATCAGAATGCACTCCCAGGACTTCTACTTCAACAACCAATGTTGTTTTGGTTCCAAATAATCCATAGTTATATCCAAATAGCTCCGTTTTGTTCGTGCGTTCAAGTCACTATCTGAAGGGTGACGCGCCGGCGCGTTTCGTGACAAAAAAATACAAATATTCCATTACCGTACTTCGAAGCAAGTCAAACGCTGTTTAACCTCTACGGGCTAGGGGGCAGTATTGAGAATTTTGGAAAAAATATGTGCTCATTTTTAACTGCCTCCTACACCAACTCAGAAGCTAGAATATGCATATTATTGTTCAGGTTTGGAAACACCCTAAAGTTTCTAAAACTGTTTGAATGGTGTCTGTGAGTATAACAGAACTCCTATGGCAGGCAAAAACCTGAGAAGGTTTCATGCAGGAAGTACCCCTGTCTGACAAGGTGTTGTTGTTCTTGCTTTTGTTTATTGAAGATCAGGATCTTAGCTGTAACGTGACAATTCCTAGGGCTCCAATAGGCTCTCAGAACCCCGGGAAAAAACTGAACGATGACGAGGCAGCCTCAGGCTGAAACACAGAATCCCCTTTTCCAAGTGTCCCATCAGAGGACAATAGAATTAGGCGCGTGCCCGATTCGACCCGGTGCAGTATTTTCCTTCGGCTGTTTAGCTAATTGCAGATTCCCGGTCGGAATATTATCGCTTTTCTACGAGATAAAATGCATAAAAATTGATTTTAAACAGCGGTTGACATGCTTCGAAGTACGGTAATGGAATATTTAGATTTTTTTGGTCACGTTCTGCGCCATGCGCACGACCGTGATTTACCATTCTGATAGTGTCTAGAACGCACGAACAAAACGCCACTGTTTGGATATAACGATGGATTATTTGGGACCAAACCTACATTTGTTATTGAAGTAGAAGTCCTGGGAGTGCATTCTGACGAAGAACAGGAACGGTAAGACCATTTTTCTTATATGAAATGTGATTTTGGTGAAGGCTAAACTGGGTGGGTGTCTAAATAGCTAGCCCGTGATGGCTGGGCTATGTACTTAGAATATTGCAAAATGTGCTTAATCCGAAAAGCTATTTTAAATTCGGACATATCGAGTGCATAGAGGAGTAATGTATCTATAATTCTTAAAATAATTGTTATGCTTTTTGTGAACGTTTATCGTGAGTAATTTAGTAAATCGTTAGTAAATTCCCCGGAAGTTTGCGGGGGGTATGATTTTTCTGAACGTCACATGCTAATGTAAAAAGCTGGTTTTTGATATAAATATGAACTTGATTGAACAGACATGCATGTATTGTATAATATAATGTCCTAGGTGTGTCATCTGATGAAGATCATAAAAGGTTAGTGCTGCATTTAGCTGTGGTTTGGGTTTTTTGTGACATTATATGCTAGCTTGAAAAATGGGTGTCTGATTATTTCTGGCTGGGCACTCTCCTGACATAATCTAATGTTTTTGCTTTCGTTGTAAAGCCTTTTTGAAATCGGACAGTGTGGTTAGATTAACGAGAGTCTTGTCTTTAAATAGCTGTAAAATAGTAATATGTTTGAGAAATTGAAGTAATAGTATTTCAAACGTTTTAAAAATCGCGCCACAGGATTCAACTGGCTGTTACGTAGGTGGGACGAATTCGTCCCGCCGGTCCCATAGAGGTTAAAATCGATTTTTATTAGATTTTTATCGTAAAACAGCGATAATATTCCAACCGGGAGACAATGTATCCGTTCAAACATTGAAAGTAAAACATGGAGTCGTCACATGCACGCGCGCACCAGTGTCATTGTTCTCAGAAGGACCACTCACCAAAACCCCTGCTGTTTTTCGCCCAGAGACTGCAGAGCTATCATTCAACGTTCTGGCGCCTTCATAGAGCCAATGAAAGCCTTAGAAAATGTCTCGTTACAGCAGAGATCCTGTATTTTCGATAAAGAGGCTATAGAAGGACAATAAATGGTCAGACAGGGCACTTCCCATATAGAATCTTCTCAGGTTTTGGCCTGCCATAGGAGTTCTGTTATACTCACAGACACCATTCAAACGTTTTAGAAACTTTAGGGTGTTTTCTATCCAAATCTACTAATTATATGCATATTCTCGTTTTCTGGGCAGGAGTAATAACCAGATTAAATCGGGTACGTTTTTTATCCGGCCGTAAAATACTGCTCCCTATCCCTAACAGGTTTTAAACAATGGTTTAAAGTTAAACCGGGTAGATTGGATACTGGATGCTGATTGGCTAAAACAACATTTAGCCATGTTTATGTGAGACCGTATACCATAACTATGTTTAGCCTTTTCACCTTGATATCATTGCGCCCTTTCACCTCGATAAAATGGCTACATCAACAACAGTTTGTCATGCCGATATATAAAAGAAGCGTTTAGATGAACTTGAGAGAAACCGAAATGAAAAGAACACAGTAAAACAAATAAAGTGGGCACTTACCTGATTCACTGACTGGTGTGCAGAAAAAGGGTGACATTGTGACTTTGGGAATACAATAAAAACGGAGTTGAATGTCATTCTTCGGTACATTTATGGTTCAGTATATTTATGAATGGCGAAGAATATGGGAATGGGGCAGCTATGCTGAAATCAAAAATCAGTCAAAAGTTTTGGTTTTTCGTTTATTTTGACTATTTTCTACATTGCAGAATAATAGATTCTTCAAAGTAGCCACCCTTTGCCTTGATGACAGCATTGCACACTCTTGGCATTCTTTCAACCAGCTTCAAGAGGAATGTTTTTCAAACTGTCTTGAAGGAGTTCCCACATATGCTGGCTGCTTTTCCTTCACTCTGCGGCCCAACTCATTCCAAACCATCTCAATTGGCTTGAGGTCAGATGATTGTGGACGCTAGGTCATCTGATGCAGCACATCAATCTCCTTCTTGGTCAAATAGCCCTTACACAGCCTGGAGGTGTGTTTTGGGTCATTGTCCTGTTTAAAACAAATGATAGTCCAACTAAGCGCAAACCAGATGGGATGGTGTATCACTGCAGAATGCTGTGGTAGCCATGCTGGTTAACTGTGCCTTGAATTCTAAATAAATCACAGACAATGTCAACATCAAATCACCCCCACACATCACACATCCTCCTCCATGCTTCACGGTGCGAACCACACATGCGGATATCAATCCGTTCACCTACTCTGTGTCTCACAAAGACACCAAAAAACGGAACCAAAAATCTCACATTTGGACTCATCGGATCAAAGGACAGATTTCCAATGGTCTAAGGTCCATTGATCGTGTTTCTTGGCCCAAGCAAGTCTCTTATTCTTATTGGTGTCTTTAGTTCTGGTTTCTTTGCAGCAATTCGACCATGAAGGCCTGATTCACGCAGTCTCCTCTGAACAGTTGATGTTGAGATGTGTCTGTTACTTGAACTCTGTGAAGCATTTATTTGGGCTGCAATTTCTCAGGCTGGTAACTCTAATGAACTTATCCTCTGCAGCAGTGGTAGCTCTGCGTCTTCCTTTCCTTTGGCGTTCATCATGAGAGCCAGTTTCATCATTGCGCTTGATGGTTTTTGTGACTGCACTTGAAGAAACTTTCAAGTTCTTGAAATGTTCAGGATTGACTGACTTAAAAAACAGTTTATTTACAACCTATAGGGTGTAAGATGTTGGGAATAGTGGCATTCGGCTATGGAATTCACAACCCTATAATAGTGATACAAGTTATATCATCTTAAAAAAGTTTTATTTACAACCTATGGGGTATAAGATGTTTGGAATAGTGGCATAGGAGAGTTTGAAATCAATTAAATATCTCAACCCTAAGCTATGTTCAATGTCAGCAGCATTTTCCTGTGAGAAATTCTCAGTCTGAAGCCATTCGTCTACGGGTTTCACAGCACAATAATAATGATAAATGTTAAAGTAATGATGGACTGTCATTTCTCTTTGCTTGTTTTAGCCGTTCTTGCCATAATATGGACTTGGTCTTTTACCAAAAAGGGATATCTTCTGTATACCACCCCTACCTTGTCAAAAACAACTGATTGACTCAAAAGAATTAAGAAGGAACGAAATTCCACAAATTAACTTTTAACAAGGCACACCTGTTAATTGAAGTGCATTCCAGCTGAGTACCTCATGAAGCTGGTTGAGAGAATGCCAAGAGTGTGCAAAGCTGTCATCAAGGCAAAGGGTGGCTACTTTGAAGAACCTAAATTATAAAATACATTTTGATATGTTTAATACTATTTTGGTTACTACATGATTCCATATGTGTTATTCATAGTTTTTATGTCTTCACTGTTATTATAAAATGTAGGAAATAGTAAAGAAAAACCCTTGAACGAGTAGGTGTGTCCAAATGTTTGACTGGTACTGTACCAAAGACCCCCCTCTCAGTTTGGCATGGACTATACAGAAGGACACCAAATTCACAACGAGCAACAATGTGTTTGTAGGCATAATTTAAAGAGGGGTGCGACAAAACTGCCTACCACGCAGCCATAACTGAACACGACATGCAGCTCATCAAACAATCCAAGGCCCTGTACACTGAAACACCTGAAGGTTTGGTGAACAAAGTGTTGTTTGATTTTCAATTTCATTTTGGGGGAAGGAGGGAAATCGTTTTAAAAAAACTGACTCATTTAAAATATGTACAGACGAGAACGGCCTAGAGTATGCGACTCTCTAGTTCACCGAACCACACAAAAAACCACAAGGACCCGCAGGAGAAGAACAGGGAGAGTGGACGGGGATGTTTGAACTCCCGGGTGATTCCCTCTGCCCGGTAGCTTCCCTTAAGAAGTATCTGTCCTTCCTTCCCTCCGACACCTCGGCGTTGTACCTCCACCTGAAACGGAATGCAGTTAATGGATACATATGGTATGTAACTGTTAGCTGGCTAGCTAAATATAATTTACTCTGGCAATGTAACCGATAGCTTTTGTCACATATGTTTCAGGTACGCAAAGGGTCGATTGGAGTGTACACCCTTGCAACAATGTTGCCAAATATCAGCAAAATAGCTGGGACGTCGCTGATTTAGACAAACCAGTAACTCCGGACCACCATGATCCAGAAACTGTCGGATGCCGGACTAGAGGGACGAGAAATAATGTCTGTCAGTGGACACAGATCCAAAACGTCTCTTCAAAGTTACTGGAGGCCAAATCTGAAATCAAAGAAGCGGTTGGAGCGCTATTCTATCTGACAATACAGCAGCAGCAGCTACCCCAGCTAAAATAATGGCTTCCATTTCCAACTAACGACAACATGGGCAAGTGCACAATAAATGGCAACATTCAAATCAACATGAATAAATAATTGGTGTGTGTTAGTCACTGTTGAAGTGACGCTAATGCTAGGTTTTTTGAATACATTTAATGTAGCTTGCCTGTGGTTATGCTGCATAGCAACCAGTCTAGCAACACGACTTTTGTCCGGACTACTCTTTACATTTTTTACATTTTTTACAGTTTAGTCATTTAGCAGACGCTCTTTCTGGCAGAATGTATTCATTAATTTATTTATTAAAGCAACATTTTCAATTTAGATGTGTTGTTCCTTGGCTTTGCTGTGTTGGCAAACGGTTTATAAAAGCAATAAGGCACCACTGGGATTAGTGCTATATGGCCTACATACCATGGCTAAGGGCTGTATCCAGGCACTGACAGGCTGACTACACCGCCTCGTCGTGTGCGCGAGCGTTGCAAAATAAAGGTAGAAATCTATGTTATTCAATTATTGTACCCAGACTGCTGGCGCCCGCCAACGAGCGTCTGCGTTGCCCAGGGCTAAAATAGAAGTCAGTTCTATTTCTGATGCAGATCACGCTGCAAGTTCTGCCTCTCCCCTCTCCTTATTGGTTTATAGAAGCACGTACCCACGTGCCATCTCCTCATTGGTTATACCCACGTGGGTGATTGAAAGATGAACTGTGTTGCCGGTCGTCGTGGTAATACTATGACAGTTTAGATGCCAATCACCATATAAGTTCAAAGAAGAAAAAGCCTGGAAGGAGGAAAGATGACTAGAAACGATCCGGTTGACCGTTTTATATGTGGATTAATTGTGGGAGTAGAGGACCTTGGGCATTTCAGGTAAATAACATCTCAATGTTTATATCCCAGGACAAATTTTAAATAGGACAAATTAGCTAGCAAGTGCAAGCCAACTAGCTAAATTGCCATAAATGTTTAATGCTTTTCGACCTGTCCCCAAATAAATGTAATTGGTTTAGAGTTTGTTTTGATATTTTAACCTGCATGTCATGATCGCGTTTGGTATGGGGGGACAAAATAAAGGTATGCACGATGGCGCATGCGCACAGCCGGTTTGGGTTCCGTGTAAGCGTGGCGTCATGCGTAAGAACAACCCTTACACGGAACCCAAACCGGCTTTACGCGTGTGCCATCGTGCATAAATGTATTTTGTCCCCCCACACCAAAAGCGATCAAGACACGCAGGTTAAAATATCAGAAATATATCGTTGGTGCGCGCGAGCAGTGTGGGTTGCAATAATTGAATAATATAGATTTCAAAATTTATTTTGCAACGCTCGCGCATCAGCCTGTTAGCCGTGGTATATAGGCCATATACCACACCACCTCGGAACTTATTGCTTAAGTATAGTAACCTAGGTGTAAAAATCCTGTCAAGAGGAGTAAAAAAGGTTGTCCACTATCGGGCATATCTATTTATTATGGCCATTGAAACGCTAGCTATTAAATCAGATCCAACAATAAAATCAAGGGTCTAGAAATCCAGGGCTTAAAAAGACAGGTGTCATTGTACACTAATGATTCATGTTTTCTTTTAAATCCTAACCCTAACCCACTCAACTGTGGGAACTTATTTGACTGACCAGCTTGATTCGGTCTTTTGTAGCAAAATTTGAAATTGTGTTTTTTACATTGGATAAAAAATTGTCATACACTACAGTCGAGGAACAATGATAAAGTAATTCTGCTTCGAAAGTTGATAAACTTGTGATCTCACTTTTGAGAAAATGGCCTTTGAATGTTTTGGTACACCTACTGGAGACCTCTTCTTTGTCTACACCCATTCAGCATGTTCACACCCTCTTAATATTTAGTCCCACCCATCTCTGATCTGAGCGTTCTCTCCTAACAAAAGCAGTCAATCACCCAATCTAACTGGCTAACGTTGGCTGGCTTGCTAGCTACTTCCAAACATAAATGAGGAGGACAGTCACACTGACCATTTTACTGCTCTAGCAGAGCTAGTTAGGCTGTTTTTGTGGTATCCAGAGTGTTGGTGACTGCAAATGTGCTGCTGTCAACAATTAGTGCTCTGAAATCGGAGTAGATAGCCAGAGCGAATTTACCATTTACGTCTATCAACAGTTGTCACAGTGACAACATTAACATTCTATTGAATGGTTACTTGCATAGTGGAGTCTTTGTTCAGGCATGTAGCTAGATAGCTAAACAATGAATCATAATCCCAACTAATGACGTAACTACCTGCATGAATCTGCAGGTAGTTAACCAACCAGGTTCAATGTTAGCTTGCTAACATTAGGCTATAACTAGCAAAGTAAATGGCTCTGAGATACGAATAATATACTACACAGATCATACACGTAACATTAGCTAGCTGACCTAACAACAGCAGTTTAGCACCCAAGCTAACTGCCTAACATTGGCTAGCTTACCAGCTACTGTACTTCCAGACACAAATGCTCACTCTGACCATTTCTCTCCACCCATTGAAATGGATACTTGCATAGTGGAGTCTTTTGTTAAGACATGTAGCTAGCTAGTTAAACAATGAACCATATTCCCCAACTCGTGACGTTACTACCCTGCATGAATTTGCAGGTAGCTAACCAACCAGGTTCAATGTTAGCTAGCTAACATTAGGCTATAACTAGCAAAGCAATGACTCTGAGATACAAATAATATACTACACAGATCATACACGTAACGTTAGATAGCGAGCCAGCCAGCTAATATTACCTAGCTAGCTAACAGTACACAATAACTTGAAATGAATACAACTTTCTGACAAAATTAGAAACGTGCAATATCTGAAAATGTAGCTATCTTACCCATATACATGGTGGATGCTTCTCCCTCTCTCACGGATGCCATGGTTGCCCTTAGTTTGATTATGTAATCTGGAGATAGAGAAAACACCTATCTCCTTAGCTATCATACTCTAATTCCACTGATTTCAAAACCCCATTCCTCCAGAAAGTGGAGAGTAACACTTATGCAGTTCTACTACGCAATATATATATATTTTTAAAAGCAGTGTCAGAGAGGATTATATACACATACTGACCAGCTCAAATAGACAGAAGCATGCTACATTGCAGACCAATCCGAACTCATCTCTCACCATGTCCAGCCCACACATTATCTCAGCAAATTATGGCTAGCATGAAGGTTGCTCCCTTTTTCTGTGGCTAAACCAACTAGGCCCGTAATTTATCAATTCTATACATATTTACAGTGGTTTACAAGTTTGTTATTAAGGCAAACGGGATAATGGGGATAATGGGCGACACCTGGACGTGGGTGGAGACAAGGACAAAGACAGGTGAAACAGATCAGGGTGTGACACATACTGTACTCCTGGCACATCGACTCAGTACTGGTACCATTTGTATAAAGCCAAGTTATTAACCTGTTGGGGCTAGGGGGCAGTATTTGCACGGCCGGAAAAAAACGTACCCGATTTAATCTGGTTACTACTCCTGCCCAGTAACTAGAATATGCATATAATTATTGGCTTTGGATAGAAAACACCCTAAAGTTTCTAAAACTGTTTGAATGTTGTCTGTGAGTATAACAGAACTCATTTGGCAGGCCAAAACCTGAGAAGATTCCTTACAGGAAGTGGCCTGTCTGATCATTTCTTGCCCTCCTTGATCATCTCTAACAAAAACAGGGGATCTCTGGCATGACGTGACACTTCCTACGGCTCCAATAGGCTCTCAGAACCCGGAAAAAAAGCTGAATGACTTAATTCCAGGCCCAGGCTGAAACACACTAGCGCGTTTGGCAAGTGCTCTATCAGAGGGCCATCAGACTGAGGCTCGTGCATGAGAGGATAGCATGCTTTTACTTTCACTCTCTTTGTAATAAAAAACGATTTCCAGGTCGGAATATTATCGCTTTTTACGAGAAAAATGGCATAAAAATTGATTTTAAACAGCGGTTGACATGCTTCGAAGTACGGTAATGGAATATTTAGACATTTTTTGTCACGAAATGTGTCGTGCTCGTAACCCTTATTTACCCTTTCGGATAGTGTCTTGAACGCACAAACAAAACGCCGCTATTTGGATTTAACAATGGATTATTTGGGACCAAACCAACATTTGTTATTGAAGTAGAAGTCCTGGGAGTGCATTCTGACGAAGACAGCAAAGGTAATAACATTTTTTCTTACAGTAAATCTGACTTTGGTGAGTGCTAAACTTGCTGGGTGTCTAAATAGCTAGCCCTGTGATGTCGGGCTATCTACTTAGAATATTGCAAAATGTGCTTTCACCGAAAAGCTATTTTAAAATCAGACATATCGAGTGCATAGAGGAGTTCTGTATCTATAATTCTTAAAATAATTGTTTATGTTTTTGTGACGTTTATCGTGAGTAATTTAGTAAATTCACCGGAAGTGTTCGGTGGGAATGCTAGTCACATTGCTAGTCACCTGCTATGTAAAAAGCTGGTTTTTGATATAAATATGAACTTGATTGAACAGACATGCATGTATGTATAACATAATGTCCTAAGATTGTCATCTGATGAAGACCATCAAAGGTTAGTGCTGCATTTAGCTGTGGTTTGGGTTTATGTGACATTATATGCTAGCTTGAAAAGGGTGTCTGATTATTTATGGCTTGGTACTCTGCTGACATAATCTAATGTTTTGCTTTCGTTGTAAAGCCTTTTTGAAATCGGACAGTGTGGTTAGATTAACGAGAGTCTTGTCTTTAAAATGGTGTAAAATAGTCATATGTTTGAGAAATTGAAGTAATAGCATTTCTAAGGTATTTGAATAACGCGCCACGGGATTCAATTGGCTGTTGAGTAGGTGGGACGCTAGCCCAGAGAGGGTTAAGGCACAAAGTTTATGTTCAAATGACTCCTGTGAAGTAGTGACGCGCGACATACGCCTAGATTCCTGAAACGAGTCACTTATATAGACAGGTGTGTGCCTTTCCAAATCATATTCATTCAATTAAATTTACCACAGGTGAACTCCAATCAAGTTGTAGAAACATCTCAAGGATGATCAATGGAAACAGGATGCACCCAGAGCTCAATTTCTCTAGCAAAGGGTCTGAAACCTATGTAAATAAGGTATATCTGTTTTTTAGTTTTAGTACCTTTGCAAAACAATCTAAAAAACAGTTTTCACTTTGTCATTATGGGGTATTGTGTGTAGATTTATGAACAGAAATAAAATAGTAATCTATTTAGAATAAGGCTGTAATGTAACAAATGTGGAAAAGGTCAAGGGTTTTGAATACTTTCCGAATGCTCTGTTATGGGGGATACAACCATCCCAGCTCTGCAGATTTTGCAGCGAAGAGACAGAATCATTAATCATTTGTTTTGGTACTGTCCATGTGTAGCTTGTTGTCATGTCCTGACCAGCAGAGGGAGGTATTGTATTAGTTTTGGTCAGGACGTGGCAGGTTTTTTTTGTGTGTTAAGTGTTGTGTTGGTGATTAGGACTCCCAATTGAAGGCAGGTGTGTTGAGTTGCCTTTGATTGGGAGTCCTATATAGGAGTGTGTGTTTTTCTTTGGGGTTGTGGGTAGTTGTTCTTGCATTGCGTTTTGTGTGCCTGCAGACTGTGCCTGTCGTGAGTATCATTATGTTTTTTTCCCTGTGGATGCTTTACTTTTGTTTATTAAAAACTATGAGTATCCACATACCCGCTGCGCCTTGGTCCATTTCTGAAGACAGCTGTTACACTTGTTACTGGTTGCAGGGTAATGAATGGTGAAGAATTGCAACATTACCTTGAGCTAACTCTGCTAATAGCACTGCTGGGTGATTTAAAAAAAGTCATAGTCAATCAATAATATTCTAATACTCTTAGCAAAAATGTTATCTTTAATTTACAATGTGTAGAAACTATGAGAATAGAAAGGTTCAGAACTTTTGTGAAACATCACAGCACAATTGAAAAATGTTTGGCAAATAGAAATCAAAACTGGATGATTGTACAGAGATAGATGGGAGGGGTTGAGTGGAGCTAAAACGTGGGATTAAAAATAACAAGAGAACTAATGTAAAATTTACTGTGTCCTTAAAATGTATATAGGTTCAGAACTTTGTGGAACAGCACAGTTAAAAATATATGGCCAATAGAACTCAAAACTGGATGGTCTTCAGAGATAGATGGGAGGGGTTGCAGGTAGCTGAAGGATGGGACTGGATGGTCTTCAGAGATAGATTGGGAGAGGTTGCAGGTAGCTGAAGGATGGGACTAAAAACAATCAAATCAGATGTTATTAGTCACATGCGCCAGAATACAACAGGTGTAGACCTTACAGGGAAATGCTTACTTACGAGCCCCTAACCCACAATGCTGTTAAAAAAATAAGGATAATGAATAAGAGATAAAAGTAACAAGTAATTAAAGATCAGCAGTAAAATAACAATAGCGAGACTATATACAGGGGGGTACCAATATAGAGTCAATGTGTGGGGTCACTGGTTTACAACACTGGGGCCGAGCTTCCTGTCATCCAGGACCTCTATACCAGGCGTTGTCAGAGGAAGGCCCTAAATATTGTCAAAGATTCCAGCCACCAAAGTCATAGACTGTTCTCTCTGCTACTGCACAGCAAGCGGTAACGATTGCACCAAGTCTGGAACCAACAGGAACCTGAACAGCTTCTACCCCCAAGCCATAAAACTTTGAAATAGTTAGTCCGGGGTAACTATTTGGTTAACTATCTGCATTGACCCTTTTTTGCACTCATCACATATTCTGCTGCTACTGTTTTCTATCTGTCAGCCTAATTATATCTACTTATCTACTTCAATTACCTCATACTATCACAACTCAGGATATGACACAGATGCAGGACACGGGAGGCAGATAGTACAGTTCTCAGATGATTTATTAGAAACACGGAGCAGGCAAGGGCAGTCAGAGGTTCGTGATCAGAGTCAGGCAGGTACAGGATGGCAGGCATGCTCGGGGGTCAGGGCAGGCAGAATTGTCAGAACTGGAAAAAACTAGGAAACAGAAGTTGGAAAAACAGGAAGGTGGGATAGAACGATGGTAAGACCTGACAAGACAAGATGAACTGACAACAAATAAACAGAGAACACAGGTATAAATACACAGGGGGATAATGGGAAGATGTGCAACACCTGGATGTGGGTGGAGACAAGGACAAAGACAGGTGAAACAGATCAGGGTGTGACATACTGTACCCCCCTGCACATCGACTCGGTACTGGTACAATTTGTATATAGCCAAGTCATCGTTACTCTTTGTGTATCTATTATTACTTTTATCAGTATGTGTGTTAGTTTTCTATTATTTCTCTATTTTCTTTCTCTCTGTATTGTTGGGAAGGGCCCGTAAGTAAGCATTTCAGTTTGTCTACACCTGTGTTTACAAAGAAAGTGACAAATACAATTTGGATTTGATCTTGATAAATTCTTCCTAAGTCCTTAGGAAAGCCATTTTGTCTGTTAGTGTCAATTGAAAAAAAGCATGTGAACAATTTCAGGTTGTGGTGACATGGATGTGTTCAAATCATTGATGTGCGAAAATCATGATCAAGACATGTTAAGAACTGCACCAAGTGCACTGCACATCAAGAAACAGCACATGGAATATGAGATGTTTAAAATACTGATGAAAGAAACAGTCATATCTGTCATGGCTATAGTAGCGTACATTCCTTCACACAGCCTGGTCACATAGTACATGTAAATCTGAGACATTCAAATGAGTATGATATGTTACGTATGGTTATATAAAACAGAAGGTTACTTAGGCAAAAACGAAATTAGGTTGGTTGGTCTAGCAACCCAAAGGTTGGGTGTTCGAATCTCATCCCGGCTCCCAGTGTCCTGTCTGGAGCATGAAGTTACAAGCTCTGCTGGTTGGTTACTGCGTAGCAACCTAGGGGTGCCAAAAGCCCTGGTCTGCCCTAGAAAGACTATGTAAATTACGATCGTCAGAAAGGCCAAACAAACAATTTTTAGACAACCCTTTTAGGGCTCTAAAATGTGTTTATTATGATCAAGTTTGATACCCACAGTGAATTATTTTGAAGTTTGCTGCAAATCGAGATATTTTATTAAATAGTGATCCATTCTGACTCTACATTTGTCATCACACTGGACCACGTGCTGACACTGACCAATCACGAGCTGGCAGGCTACAAGGAGGCTCCGTAGACATTAAAGATGACTCTCTCAGGCAGGATGAAAACAATTACATCGACCATGATCCTTTGCTAGTTACGGCCACTTTCACCATGATCCTTAGTGATTTTTTGGTGCCATTCAGACCCATTCACCAAAATGGCACGCTTCAACTTCAAATACTTCCAGCTTCATGCGCCATCAGGATTTCTCCACAGGAATATGTGGATGACATCAGTGCCGTGACTATCTACTGGTTTTAATGTCAATGATCTCATCACAGACAACTTTAGCATTTTAGCTAATTAGCAACTTTGCAACTACTTACTACTTTTTACCTTTGCAACTACTAAGCATGTTAGCTAACCCTTCCCCTTTAACTTAACTCCGACCCTTAACCCAAACCTTAACTCCTAGCCTAGTAAACGTTAGCCACCTAGCTATCATTAGCCACAACAAATTGGATTTCGTAACATATCATACATTTAGCAAATTCGTAACATATTCTAAAAATTGCAATTCATAACATATTGTATGAATTATAATTCATAACATATCATACAAATGAATTATGGACATTCACAAAATAATACATACCATATGAAACGTAACATATCATACTAATTGGAGTGTCCAAGATTTACATTTAGTCCAGGTAATAAAAAATGTAACATATATATTTCTGTCAGCACATGATCTTCAACAAAGGGGACTGTTCCCTAGATAATGCCTGTCAGTCTACTGCTTGATGGATCACATACATTCAAGGACTAATGATGACAAAGAAATTCATAGAAGAAGCTGGCGATTCTGATAACATGACCATACCAATGCTCTTTGAGTGTGTAATAGAACCACACAAACTGGAGTAACATGTTTAATCTATGCTAAATATCCTTGTACAAATGCATAGTTTAAACTTCAGCATTTAGAAACAACAAAAAGTAATCTGTAACTTATAATGACCAAAGAACCAAAGGAGATATATTTTAGTCACCTTCCCTCGCTCCATCCATGCAAGAAAAAAAAAAAAAAAATGTAGATCAACAAAAAAAATAAGAGAGGAAGAAAACCAATTGTAATTAGCAGCTCTGATTATTGTTTTTTAAGATATACAGTATCTTCTGATTAGGATGCATTAGAGCAGAATGTGTTGGTATGCTTGTGAGATTGCCTCTAACCAGATCTATGGGAACAAGGTGAGAGTCAAAAGGAAGACATTTACATCATTTTGGCTCTCTGTTTACCTCAAAAAACATAGTTTAAACTACAAATGTGCTCAATTTCCCAACTCCGATATGGCGCCCCATATGGGGAAAATACCTTGCTGTACACAACGTTACACAAACCACGATTATTCTTAGGAATCAAATTACAATGTCAATCAACAGTAGATTAATCCTTGAAACAGTGGTCAGTCAATCACGACCACACAGTATTGATTTCTTAATCATTTTAATAGGTCTCCTCTAATGCAGCTTATTCTTCTGCAAATATTAGTAAGATAGCCTTTGATTGGTCCAAGGCACAACTCTCTTCAGCGGAAAAAATGTCCCTTTCCATCACACTTGAACTAGTTGTAGTTGTAACACTGGACGTTTTGGTCAAGTAAAGTGGAACCAATTAGCGAAAGAAAGAAGAGCCCCAAAAGACAAAAATATAAAGAGAGAGAGAAATAAATATATAAAGAAATACATCATACATCATATTAGGGAATTGGGCTGTCGCTGTTGTTACGTGAAATGAGGTCCCCTCACTGCAAGTTGGTTCCAGGCAGTAAAATAATAGATTGAAAAGGAAGAAACAACAGTAGTCAATTATGGCAGCGCATGATTAACCTAAACTAATTAAGACCTCTGGGTAATGTGGGAAATGAAACACTAGCCGCTCCTTCCACAATGTGGAGTCCCGTGGCTGTGCCATACCGAAGCTGTCTTTGTTCTTGATGTCCCTCTCCCCAGCTCTATATTACTGGCATCTTCTGAGCATGTGTCTGTGTGTGGCCGACAGTCATGGCTGAGTAGTGAAGGGAAAACCATGGAGAGAGGACTTTTAGTCCGGGCAGCAGCAGACAGGCCCACTAATCTGAAATTCAACACTCCACAACTCCACTGCATACTCCACATAGGATTTCCCTCCCGCACCAAATCACGCTTCACACTCAAAGGAAAGGACCCCCATCAACTCTATTGCGTGAGAGCAATCCACTCAGAAGTGGGTTTGGGAAATGTTCAAAGAGGACATAGGACTAATATAAACAGTGGCTCAGACCTTACGCTCAGACATTGATTAACCACAAGCCAGTGCCTTGATTGATCTTGTGTGTCTTCCTCAGTGCTACCAACAACAGCAGAGTGGGTTTGGAATGTAGAAACACTGTGGAAACACTGTGGAAACAAAGGTCATGAGAGCTCAGTGGCCATGACCAAGTCACATGTATATGGCTTGTTCTCAATCTAAAGCCTAGCCTGAGTACACAGATATAGGAAAATTCATGTTTTTAGCATAATAATCTATTTTCACAAATGTAAAGAAGCATTCACTTTAAATTATCTTCACTTTAAACACTATACAACACTATACAAGGTCGCAGCTTCACTAAGCTGCGACCTTGTATAGAGATTGTTTCGAAGTCTGTGAAAGTTTGTATGTTATATTCTCATTGGATAGAGTATAAAGTATAGCTTGCTCTTATTGGATATATTGTGTTGGTAGCATCTCAGGCAAACTTGCCCTGCATGTCAAGTAGTAGCTGGAACATAGTGTTATGATATCAGGTAGAGTGATAGCAACACTGTACCACTCTAACACTCCAGTGAGTGAAAATAATAACACTCTACCACTCTCACACTCCAGTGACTGGGTAAAACGATGGTTACGATTGAGAAGGTAGACTTAGAAAAAAAGACTATTTTTGTTAAATCAATAAAAATGTAATAAAAAAAGTAAATCTCCAACATGTTGTTAATGTCTTCATCCACTCTTATTACAGACAACATTAGGCCAGATACCCAATATGCTTAGCAAAGTAAGCAAAAAGTATGTATTGGAGTGACAAATGAGGATGGAAAAGCTCTCAATTTGCTGTCATACTTAGATTGAATACAGCAAGTCGTGAAATAAAGCATCCCGTCATGCTAATTGCGCTGCTGTCCTTCTGCATTGCTTCACTAAAATTACAACTTTATCTGTGAATGTATCCTTCTCTGGAAATGAATGCTAACTACAAGCCTGTTGGTCCAGCAGCTCCCTGGAGCAGTGTTGTAAACCATGAACATGAGCAATGGATAGCCATCAGTGCGAACGAACAAGCTTGCATACGGTACACAAAAGTAATCTGAAGACATGGAGCATAGTTTGGTCACTAAATTGGAAAAACAAAGCTAATGAGACTTGTTGAAAACTTGTGTCCTCTAGGAGTTACTGTTACTATTTCAGTCTCACTGGTGCATGATATGGTGCTTTCCTTTTTGAAAGACGTTATGCTACGGTCACATAGAGGGAATATGACAAACTCACAGAGCTGAATGATGCAGATCAGTATTTCCCTCTCTAATCAGGAGGTTCTAATGGAAATGCAGTCTTGCAGGTGACCTGATTCCAGCCCGCTTTGAAGTTCTGTATCAGTGATCTTGCTAGTCATCAATTTGTGGAGCTTATATCATTTCTAAAAACTTCCTCTCTGTCCAGGGAATTGCCACGGGCCTTTTCTCCTCTCCATGATGTTGTTATGATGTCGCTGTAGGGTTAGAGAAAGTAAAGTGCTGACATCACGGAATGCATCTGGCATTTCCTAATCCTTCTTTAAAACTTTATCAATTTCATGAGTTTATTTACCAAGAGATACCTCCATGTGCACCAGTGGGCTAAGATTGACTTAGTCATGAATTATTATAGTTTTAATATGTAATACGCCAGAAATAGCATCATTAAATAGAGTATACCCAACAGTTGTTGTTTCTCAGATAATTGTAAGTGTCACGAAAGTCAAGAGAGTAGATTTTCTGAAGACACATTCATAGCAATACTTTCAATCAAAAAATGGACAGACATGACTGTCAAGCTTTCAGTATGTCAACAACGATCCTGACTTTTTAACAACACACAGTACGTCCTTCTCTGGATGAAAACCTTCAACGTTCAACACCACTACTGATTTGAATTCTTCTACTTCTTCTGGCAGTACTTTGTCACCCTGAGGTATAGTTTACGTCAGTCAAACAGTGGCAGGATGTGAAGTCTGGACAGGCCCTCACAGGATCTCCACTAATGATAGAATTCTATGACATTACATTATCTGGGTTGATTTATTCCCCAAAAATCTGTCTTTCACGCAGCTATTCTTTGACTTTCCTAATGAAGTGATTTTCTATTCAGGTTGCGGCCTCTCCAAATGCCATCTTTTTGACAGTGTAATGTCACATTTCCATGTTCAAAACGTCAACTTCCAGTCCCTCTGCCTTCGATATCTACACCATATTAGTCTGTGTGGACTAATTAAAAAGGACTGCAGGTGTCAACAGAAATACTTCATCATGCATCAATGGATTTCGCTATTGATATTTGAAGCAAGTGTGGATGTGATCAGAAAGACGACTGAACAGAAACTGTTTGCTATTGTAATGTTTGGTATGTTGACCTATTCTTAGGTAGTTGGCTCTACATTGCCAGATCGGAAACCAATTGGAAGTCTCCAAAAGGAAATACACATGAACAAAAACTAATTAATTTTCTCGTCGAACAACGATCAGATCCTTACAGTATATTGTCCACTCCTCAAAGGAAATACTACTAAAACCCACAGACAAATGTACTCCCACGTTGCTGCTCTATAACATTCCCTTCTCTAAATTGATTGTATGAAGCTGAATTATTAATAGCTAAATTCTTTTTTGAATGTTCTAGAGTATGAAAGGTTCCCAGACCTACATCTCCACGTAGTTAAACTATGAATGAAGGACTGCCTGTGATCCAGGCCGTTACATGTGTTGAGACAGTAATACACCTAGACCAACACATGGCTCAACGTGGCTAGACTGGATTCTAAGGAAAGCCCTCAGCTCTGAGTGTGTTGCTTGTGTTCTATGTATTGCTCTAAGTCTGAAGCAGCAGACATAGGATCCCACAGCAACCATGGGAATTTGAACCTGGGAAAGTGATTTCAACTGCAGACGCATTGCACTAGAACTTAACGGGTCGAATCTTCTCAAGACAATTTCCTGACCTGCAGTAATCCTATCGTCTCCCACTCCTGACTGATCCTCTTTGGGCATGTCGACCGGTACAAAGGGATGGTATCCCTTAGTATTATATTTGTGGGTTATCAAGTTCAAACCATCCAAGTAAACTGAGCCCTACAAATGTAAAGGGGAGTTTTGATCACGAGACATATCTAAACGTTTTAATAGTACCTGTGTCCTGCTGTTAAAAACTGAAATAATGAATAAAAAAATAATAATAATTGCCCTTCCCCTTTATTAGTTTGACAATTATTATGCCAACCCTGTTCCTGGAGATCTACCGCCCTGTAGGCTTTCGCTCCAACCCAAATCTAGCACACCTGGTTCTAATAATTAGCTGAGAAACTGAATCAGGTGAGTTACAACTGGGGTTCGAGTGAAAACCTACAGGAGGGTAGCTCTCCAGGATCAGTGGTGGAGAGCCCTGCCAAAGACTGTTCAGTAGCTTCTTAATTAATCAACCCAATTTTGATTTAAATTACTGAAAATACTGTTTTCCCTGTATAAGACTGAAACACCTTCCTTATGAAGTGTTGGTAGCTCTTTATACAACATATGATTGGGCCTCCACCAGACTATTGATGTCTAAGATCCGTTGGGGATACAACACATCTTCTTTACCTCTCTGCCAGCTGACAGGTCCTTTAGGACCCCTTTTAGAGGTGGATAAGATGAGGAGTAATAGTTTTAGAGTAATAGTGTTACAATGTGTGTTAATGCTTTAGAATGAACACTGCTGGTTGAACAGATGAGATGTGGCAGCAGACAGCCTCTGTCATGAACAGTTAGACACGCTTCATTACTCCAACCGTTCTCTCTCTGTTTATGATACAGTGGTACCTGTGGCACTGCCAGTCACTGGACAATATTTACACTTTGCATGCCTTTACTCACAGAAAGGGCATCTGTGTTTACTTACTTGAGTAGTAGTTGCACAGATTTATTCAAATTAAACAGAATATTTCAGAACTCCTTCAGTTTGTGTGCATGTAATTACTGCCTTCCCATAATCCTCTGTTAAGCCCCAATGAGAGGGTATGAGGAGAGGGGCGTGGAAGGTTCCAGTTGGTTTTCTGAACAAAAACAAATTAGTTTAATGGCATAAACCAACTTGAGTGCTTTGATCATGAAGCGAGTTCATGTAGTGATACTTTTTTCACTTCTGAATAAACATCCCTACTTTATTAAGCTTCTCGAAAATTGGCCCTAACACTAAAGTAGTTCTAACGCTGCTGGTCCAAAAAGTTAATGGGATTTTGAATACAGTTTAAAAATGAAGTTTTTCCTCCTTACGTTGCAGTTTGCCTGCGGTGTTTGATTGAATAATCCGAAGGAAAGATGTGGAGATGTAAGCCTCAATTGAACCCATAGATAAAGGTGGTCGAAAGAAGTGAACAACAACTTCTCAAATAATGGCTGCCCATACACTATATTACTCTTTTTCACAAACCCCGTCTGTATTTCTCAGAACCAGGAGGTCCCATTCTTCCGCTGCCTTTTTAAAAGCATTTTGTGAACAGCCCCTTTTAAGCCTTGAAGTTTAGAGGCAGAGTTTTACACAAGCCAACCAGAGCACCTCGGTAGACGTCAGACGAGGAGTGTTTTGTTGTGTCAGTGCCGTGTAAGATGTGCTCCACTCTCCAGATCAATCAGACTTGTATTATTAATTCAAAGGGAGAGCTTCCTTTCATGTCCTGCAGTATATTAAAAGAGAAGAAGTTAACCATACAGGCAGGTAAGCTGTCGACAGACCTTTTGCTCACCGAATTACCCAGACCATATGCTTCTCTGGGATTGCGTGATGCCCCGCTCGTTTTTCGTCCTGCATGGCCTAATGAAACAATTGCTCCCTAACCACTAAAGCAAGAAGCACTCTCAATCCCACAAGGTTAATGGGATATTTTATCAAGTGATAGTTGCACAGCCACCTTTCGTAATCTCTGAGATATGTCATACGTTAATACTCTGGACAAATGTGAGGAGAATGTAATGGTGATACGATTGGCAGTAATCACGCTGACATCACCACGACTGAGGGAGGATTGGACACAAGGACATTAAGTAGAGGTCATTTTGAAATTAATTGAAGTGGCGCCGCCTCAGACAAGGCAAGCATCTCTGGTTTGATGGTGGGAGACCACTCGAAATGGCCCTCTCCACCCACCATCCAAAAGGGTGGTGGGAGGGAGTAAGTGGGGAGAGGGGAGAGCTAAACCTCTCCAGAGTATGGGTGACTGTGCTCCGTGCCTTTTGCAGGAGAGGAAAATACCAGCAGGTCAAAGGGTAATGCAAAAGAATAAACTGGTTCAATGTTTCCTGAATTAGTTCATTTGATCCTGAGACCTACTGTGTGTTATCTGCAACCCAGCAGCAGCAGGTGGTAAAATGACATTTACAAGAAGAAAGTATATGTAGACACACACATGCATGCATGCACATGCAGACGCACACACACACACAAATATGTTATCTTGTTTTTGTCCTGAATATTTTCTTTGATCTAAACGTTTATCAGTGCCTGAACATTTAATGATCATTACTAAGATTCAGCGGTGAAGATACACCTATTAAAAAATCTATATTAGTGCACCCGTGGTTGCTGCTGAATTCATTTCTGGAAAAGCTGAATTAATTTTCATTATACTGATGTAATTTATTACTTTGTTTATTACTTTTGCATACATAAGACTTCAGACAAATGTAATTTGTGACCCATGTCATATGAATGTATTATTTAAGCATCTACAACCACTTAAGGTCACATACTATACTCATATAGACTAGTCCAGCTCATTTAATATTGTAATTCAATATATTTGTTGAACTGACCAATGCAATCAATGGGCAGTGGGCAATAAGTACAGTGCCTGCACTCATACCAAATCAGAGGAGTGGATCTAGGCCACTAAGGAACTGTGAAATTACATTACATAAAGCAAAGAGTTGGCTGAGATTGCCTTGGAGCCTAGTGCTATGAAACTGACTATAGGATGAGGAGAGTGAGGGGTACTTGAATGAGTAGGTGAATGAGTAGGAGACAATGATGAAAATAATCATGGCCTCCAAACCCTCAAGCTGCATACTGGACCCTATTCCAACTAAACTACTGAAAGAGCTGCTTCCTGTGCTTGGCCCTCCTATGTTGAACATAATAAACGGCTCTCTATCCACCAGATGTGTACCAAGCTCACTAAAAGTGGCAGTAATAAAGCCTCTCTTGAAAAAGCCGAATCTTGACCCAGAAATTATAAAAAACTATCGGCATATATCGAATCTTCCATTCCTCGCAAACATTTTTGAAAAAGCTCTTGCACAGCAACTCACTGCCTTCCTGAAGACAAACAATGTATACGAAACGCTTCAGTCTGGTTTTAGACCCCATCATAGCACTGAGACTGCACTTGTGAAGGTGGTAAATGACCTTCTAATGACGTCAGACCGAGGCTCTGCATCTGTCCTCGTGCTCCTAGATCTTAGTGCCGCTTTTGATACCATCAATCACCACATTCTTTTGGAGAGATTGGAAACCCAAATTGGTCTACATGGACAAGTTCTGGCCTGGTTTAGATCTTATCTGTCAGAAAGATATCAGTTTGTCTCTGTGAATGGTTTGTCCTCTGACAAATCAATTGTAAATTTTGGTGTTCCTCAAGGTTCCGTTTTAGGACCACTATTGTTTTCACTATATATTTTACCTCTTGGGGATGTCATTCGAAAACATAATGTTAAATTTCACTGCTATGCAGACGACACACAGCTGTACATTTCAATGAAACATGGTGAAGCCCCAAAATTGCCCTCGCTAGAAGCCTGTGTTTCAGACATAAGGAAGTGGATGGCTGCAAACTTTCTACTTTTAAACTCGGACAAAACAGAGATGCTTGTTCTAGGTCCCAAGAAACAAAGAGATCTTCTGTTGAATCTGACAATTAATCTGGATGGTTGTACAGTCGTCTCAAATAAAACTGTGAAGGACCTCGGCGTTACTCTGGACCCTGATCTCTCTTTTGAAGAACATATCAAGACTGTTTCAAGGACAGCTTTTTTCCATTTACGTAACATTGCAAAAATCAGAAACTTTCTGTCCAAAAATGACGCAGAAAAATTAATCCATGCTTTTGTTACTTCTAGGCTGGACTACTGCAATGCTCTACTTTCCGGCTACCCGGATAAAGCACTAAACAAACTTCGGCTAAATACGGCTGCTAGAATCCTGACTAGAACCAAATTTTTTTATCATATTACTCCAGTGCTAGCCTCCCTACACTGCCTTCCTGTTAAGGCAAGGGCTGATTTCAAGGTTTTACTGCTAACCTACAAAGCATTACATGGGCTTGTTCCTACCTATCTTTCCGATTTGGTCCTGCCATACATACCTACACGTAAGCTACGGTCACAAGACGCAGGCCTCCTAATTGTCCCTAGAATTTCTAAGCAAACGGCTGGAGGTAGGGCTTTCTCCTATAGAGCTCCATTTTTATGGAATGTTCTGCCTACCCATGTGAGAGACGCAGACTCAGTCTCAACCTTTAAGTCTTTACTGAAGACACATCTCTTCAGTAGGTCCTATGATTAAGTATAGTCTGGCCCAGGAGTGTGAAGGTGAACGGAAAGGCTGGAGCAACAAACCGCCCTTGCTGTCTCTGCCTTGCCGGTTCCCCTCTTTCCTACTGGGATTCTCTGTCTCTAACCCTACTAATGGGGCTGAGTCACTGGCTTACTGGTGTTCTTCCATGCCGTCCATGGGAGGGGTGCGTCACTTGAGTGGGTTGAGTCACTGACGTGGTCTTCCTGTCTGGGTTGGCGCCCCCCTTTGCCATGGCGGAGATCTTTGTGGGCTATACTCGGCCTTCTCTTAGGACGGTAAGTTGGTGGTTGTAGACATCCCTCTAGTGGTGTGGGGGCTGTGCTTGGCAAAGTGGGTGGGGTTATATCCTGCCAGTTTGGCCCTGTCCGGGGGTATCATCGGATGGGGCCACAGTGTCTTCTGATCCCTCCTGTCTCAGCCTCCAGTATTTATGCTGCAGTAGTTTATGTGTCGGGGGGCTAGGGTCAGTCTGTTACATCTGGAGTATTTCTCTTGTCTTATCCGGTGTCCTGTGTGAATTTAAATATGCTCTCTCTAATTCTCTCTTTCGTTCTCTCGGAGGACCTGAGCCCTAGGACCATGCCTCAGGACTACCTGGCATGATGACTCCTTGCTGTCCCCAGTCCACCTGGCCATGCTGCTGCTCCAGTTTCAACTGTTCTGCCTGCGGCTACGGAACCCTGACCTGTTCACCGGACGTGCTTGTTGCACCCTCGACAACTACTATGATTATTATTATTTGACCATGCTGGTCATTTATGAACATTTTAACATCTTGACCATGTTCTGTTATAATATCCACCCGGCACAGCCTGAAGAGGACTGGCCACCTCTCATAGCCTGGTTCCTCTCTAGGTTTCTTCCTAGGTTTTTGGCCTTTCTAGGGAGTTTTTCCTAGGGATTTTTTCCTAGCCACCGTGCTTCTTTCACATGCATTGCTTGCTGTTTGGGGTTTTAGGCTGGGTTTCTGTACAGCACTTTGAGATTTCAGCTGATGTACGAAGGGCTATATAAAAAAAATATATATAAAAATTAAAAAAAACAAAAAACAATACCATGTGGATTTGGTAGCTTACACAACTGCTTTTGTTCAAATTGAACAACTTCCTTGAGATTTGAAATTTACTGTATGCGTGGATAGCCTTGGTTGGCTTCCCTCTTCCCTAAATAGGCAGGGTTTCAGGTGGGCAGTTGGAGCATGAGAAGAATGGTGATGGCAGCACATGATTGACATTAAGCAGAGTGAATTCTGACTGATGCGGTCAGACAGGGCTCTTCTTGGAGGGATTCACTAGGATTCACCTGTCCTTCATTATTTCACTCTGGGCTGAAAAGTTACTGGCAAAATCCCAAAATTTCAATTATTATACTTTAACAATACATTACAGAAAGTACAGAACATGAGAGCAAGTATAAATTGTTCGACAGCATGTTATGTTCTGTCTGATTTTATTTGATGGGGAGTTGAGCACATTTGAAACAAATGCCCTTTCAGACTCATTTCTCTTGAAGTAATGCTCACAGGTATTGGTATGTATTTGTTTATTTTGTTTTCCTTCTCCGTCTTGAACGACTCCGTCAATATCCGCTGGAGAGGGTGATTATGTACCATCTAAAACAGACTCAAGTATTGTTAGCTCTTTCAAAAAGGAAAGAGACTGGACTTCTTATCACACTCAATTCATTTCTACCTGTTGATAAGGATGTGGCGGTGCCGTGCTTTTATAATACTGTTTACCGAGATCCAACGCCAGCCACAACAGCAAGGGCAAGTGGCTCAGCTGCCTCTCTGGTGACAACTGGACCAGCTCAACTTATTCGGAACAGGTGGAGAGCGTTGAGGTATAACACACTCCCTAATTCGGTTCACTGTGGTTATTTATTTATTTTTTCCGGCGAGACTCCAACAGCCCAACACTCAAATCTCGTTTTGATGATTACGGTCCCCCTATGCCCGTGGGTGGTGCAGATAATTTGCTTAATTTGTTGCCATTCACTTTCAGGACGTGGATCAAAGAGCTGTTAAATTGCACTGACGTGGCATCTAGGAGTGACTGAGAGAGATGCACTGAGCCTTCTAGCTGGGGGAGGAGACTCCAGTGTCACTGCTGTGTGTCTGCCAGAAGAAGATGGAGACACCTACTCTCTCCAAACCAGGCCAAACTCCTTTACTGACTGGATAATAGTTACAGCCAAATCACATGACGTCAATAGAATATACAGTACATTAGTGCACTCCATTCGCTTCTTCAGTATTTTCGTATAATTAATAGTATGCTTTGTAGATACTGTATAAATATCTTTCTGCAGTACAAATTCTCATAGTCCCTAACATGAAGAACATTTATTGTGAATTACAAACTCATTGAAAAGCTTCTCTAAACCTGATTTCACTCTGCTCTCAATACTCAGGACCCAGACAATCTCAATTTGTTCATTCAAACTTGAGATCAGTGGTTTCTCTCCACTTTCTTTCCTCAACATTTTTTATAATAAGCTACATACTGTAAATCATCAACTTACCAGAGAATATGATCATAAAAAGAACCATTTGAATGATGCAATTAGCTGTACGATTCCGATGAGAGATATGCAATCAAAGTATAAAGGCATCAGTGGGTTGGGGGAATGAAAAGAGCAGATGCTGCAGAAGCAGGAATCTTCAAAGAGCTGGAGCCCATTGAAAGCCCAGGAGAGTGAGCTGGTGCATACTGCGTGAGAGTGAGATCCATTGTCTTCTTAGGAGAGAAGTGATAGAGCTCCTTCTGGACTAGAGGACAAAGGGAACCAATAATCAGCAGGGGACTGTGTATATCTATCTTTTGTCTTAAAAAGTGCAAGCAGGGAAAGTAGAGGGGCCTCTGTAGTAATTAAAAGTGACAGTGACCTGTCACATGAAAGAATGGGACGATCTCAGTGCCGAGTCATCAACTAAAATGTTGATAGGACAGCGTTTTGAGACGAAAAGCCGAGCCAACTGGGCTTTATTAGCTAGTCCAACAATCAAAGGCATTTATAAAAGGAAGAGGCAGTTTTATAAAAGTAGGAGGAAGTTCAATAGAGTGGATGTCTGATAGCAGATGTGGCATTTTTAGAGAGGCAGGTAATGTTCCTCTCAATCTTTAAGCACAAATATGGGCTGATTTCTGCACTAGAAGACAATTTCTGCATTAGATTCCAGCCTAAGGTGTTTCAGAAATTATGTTTGTCTCATCAGCTCTGGAAGAATAACATGGTAGGAAAGAAAGTGACAGAAGTCATTACAGGCAGTCGCTAATGATGAGAATGATCTCCAAGTTGGGAGGGGGAAAAAAACAAACTTGCAAATCTATTTAGAAGCTTACAAATAACAGATAATTGCTGCTGCTTTAGCACATACAGTTGAAGTCGGAAGTTTACATACACCTTAGCCAAATACATTTAAACTCAGTTTTTCACAATTCCTGACATTTAATCCTAGTAAAATATCCCTGCCTTAGGTCAGTTAGGATCACCACTTTATTTTAAGAATGTGAAATGTCAGAATAATAGTAGAGAGAATGATTTATTTCAGCTTTTATTTCTTTCATCACATTCCCAGTGGGTCAGAAGTTTACATACACTCAATTAGTATTTGGTAGCATTGCCATTAAATTGTTTAACTTGGGTCAAACGTTTGAGAAGCCTTCCACAAGCTTCCCACAATAAGTTGGATGAATTTTGGCCCATTGCTCCTGACAGAGCTGGTGTAACTGAGTTATGGTTTGTTGGCCTCCTTGCTCGCACACACTTTTTCAGTTCCACCCATACATTTTCCATAGGATTGAGGTCAGGGCTTTGTGATGGCCACTCCAATACCTTGACTTTGTTGTCCTTAAGCCATTTTGCCACAACTATGCTTGGTGTCAATGTCCATTTGTAAGACACATTTGCAACCAAGCTTTAACTTCCTGACTGATGTCTTGAGATGTGCTTCAATATATCCACATCATTTTCCTACCTCATGATGCCATCTATATTGTGAAGTGCACCAGTCCCTCCTGAAGCAAAGCACCCCCACAATATGATGCTGCCTCCCCCTTTTTCCTCCAAACATAACGATGGTCATTATGGCCAAACAGTTCTATTTTTGTTTCATTAGACCAGAGGACATTTCTCCAAAAAGTATGATCTTTGTCCCCATGTGCAGCTGCAAACCGTAGTCTGGCTTTTTTATGCCGGTTTTGGAGCAATGGCTTCTTCCTTGCTGAGCGGCCTTTCAGGTTATGTCGATATAGGACTCGTTTTGATGTGGATATAGATACTTTTGTACCTGTTTCCTCCAGCATCTTCACAAGGTCCTTTGCTGTTGTTCTGGGATTGATTTGCACTTTTCGCACCAAAGTACGTTCATCGCTAGGTGACAGAACACGTCTCCTTCCTGAGTGGTATGACGGCTGCGTGGTCCTATGGTGTTTATGCTTGCATACTATTGTTTGTACAGATGAACGTGGTACAGTCAGGCATTTGGAAATTGCTCCCAAGGATGAACCAGACTTGTGGAGGTCTACAATTTTCTTTTGATTTCTTGGTTGATTTCTTTTGATTTTTCCATGATGTCAAGCAAAGAGGCACTGAGTTTGAAGGTAGGCCTTGAAATACATCCACAGGTACACCTCCAATTGACTCAAATGATGTCAATTCTGAGGCTTAAAAAGTTGCAGTGCATTTAAACTAGTGTAGTTTACCTGGAATTATGCCTCATGATGCCGTGGTAAGAGTTCTGTAGCAAAAGGTTAACTGGAAAGGTCACATGTACACACACAAGTGCAAGGTTATTTTGAGAATAAAGCATAAGAAAGTAAAATCCCAATAACACCATAAGAGCTGAAATCACAACAATGTGACCAAACGTATTCCACTGCACTCCTAACATCTCACTTTTTGGAGATGTTTGCAACGTCATGAAGGTGTGAACAAACTATAAAGATAAGGCTTTCTCTGGTGGAGGAAGTGTTTAACAAATTAATCAAAGTATGTATTTTTTAATTAAATAGTCAACATATTCCTTAGTTATTACACTGAATAAAATATTACCTTATTTGTATTAGAAATGTAGTTGTAGCTGAACAAATCATGGATTCCCATCACATTCCAGCAAATCATTACTTCAAACAAATAATCCTTAGGTACAACACAATGCTGCATTGCACACTGCATGTTGAGGGAGGCCACACAAATGTAATGTGGTTATACTAAGTGCATAACTGTGGTAGTTGTTATAACTGTGTTATAAAAAGTGCATAACTTCATTGCTTATGACTTTTCTCTTCTAGTGTTGATTTGTTGTGTGTGTGTGTGTGTGTGTGTGTGTGTGTGTGTGTGTGTGTGTGTATTGAGATGGTTTGGGATGAGTTGGACCGCAGAGTGAAGAAAAAGCAGCCAACAAGTGCTCAGCATATGTGGGAACTCCTTCAAGACTGTTGGAACAGCATTCCAGGTGAAGCTATTTGAGAGAATGCCAAAGCTGTGCAAAGCTGTCATCAAAACAAAGGTTGGCTACTTTGAACAACCTAAAATATATTTAGATTTGTTTAACACTTTTTTGGTTACTACATGATTCCATATGTGTTATTTCATAGTTTTGATGTCTTCACTATTATTCTACAATGTAGAAAATAGTCAAAAAATTATGAAAAACACTTAAATGAGTAGCTGTGTGCAAACTTTTGACTGGTACTATATATATATATATATATATACACGTACACACACATCCTATATACGCATTTGAGGTTGGAAATGTAGCATAGAACGGGTTAAATATTAATTTTTTTCAAGTTTGTATAAATGCCTTCAGGAATGTTCTGTTCTAGTGCCGATAAGCGATCCTAACACAACTTTGGGCTCCAAGCTTTCATATTGAGCTCCCAAAATCTCATAACCTTCAGATGCTGGCTTCTGCTGTATGAGACTTCTAACAAAATCAATGGAAAACAACTTGCTTAGGCCTGCACGGAATACTAAATGTTGCTTTCACCTTTGCTTTCATTCTGATCACACACCAGCTGTACATTAGCAAAACCCAATAGGCTTCAAGTGTAGTGAATGTTCTCTTGCTAAACCATGCTGAACAAAAATATAAACGCAACATGCTGAACATTTACTGAGTTACAGGTCATAAAAGGAAATCAGTAATAAGTCCCTACCTACTCAATGGATTTCACATAACTGGGCAGGGGCACAGCTATGGGTGGGCCTGTGTCACGGTTGTTGTAGGAAGGAGCGGACCAAAGTGCAGCGTGTGTGTCGTTCCACATTTTATTTTCACTGTGAAACTATGCAATCTATACACATAAACTAAAGAACAAAAAACCGTGACGCAGAGGTGAAACATACACTAACTCAAAAACAATATCCCAAAAACAATCTCCCACAAACCCAGGTGGAAAAAACACCTACTTAAGTATGATCTCCAATTAGAGACAACGATAATAACCAGCTGCCTCTAATTGGAGATCATCCCAAACAAAACCCAACATAGAAATACAAAACTAGAACATGACATAGAAAAACTAAACTAGAAAACCCCCGTCACGCCTTGACCTACTCTACCATAGAAAATAACAGCTTTCTATGGTCAGGATGTGACAGCCTGGGAGTGCATAAGCCCACTCATTTGGGAGCCAGGTCCACACACTGGGGATCCAGGCCAGGCCAATCAGGAGTTTTCCCCCACTAAAGGGCTTTATTACAGACAAAAATACTCCTGATCACTAACAGAGATGTCAACAAATTTGCGCACAACATTTGAGAGGAATAAGCTTTTTGTGTGCATGGAAAATTACTGGGATCTATTATATCAGCTCATGAAAAATGGGACAAAAATGTTACATGTTGCGTTTGTATTTTTGTTCAGGATCAAATCAAATAAATGTTATTTGTCACATGCACCGAATACAATTGTCACGTCCTGGCCAGTATAAGGTTAATTGTTTTTGTAGTTTGGTCAGGGCGTGGCAGAGGGTATTTGTTTTATGTGGTTCAGGGTGGTGTGTTTTGTAAAAAGGGTGTTTGATTTAGTATTCCGGGTGTTGGTTTATGTTTAGGTATTTCTATGTAGAGTCTAGTGAGTGTATGTCTATGTTTGGTTAATTGGGGTTGGGACTCTCAGTTGAAGGCAGGTGTTGTCTATCTGCCTTTGATTGAGAGTCCCATATAGTAGGGTGTGTTTGTGTTTGGTATTTGTGGGTGATTGTTCTGTGTTGAGCCTATGCTTGGCCAGACTGTTAGTTGTTGTTAGTTCGTTCATTTTTCTTGGTTTGTTATTTTGGTGTTCATTTTGTACTTATTAAATTCTCAAGATGAGCATACACGTACCTGCTGCGTTTTGGTCCTCCTTCACCGACAACAACCGTGACAACAACAGGTGTAGGTTGACCTTATTGTCGCGGTTGTCGTCGGTGAAGGAGGACCAATACGCAGCAGGTATGTGTATGCTCATCTTGTTAATTTATTACTTCAAAAAATGAACGTACAAAAAGAACAAAAAACACGAGAACTAACGAACAACAACAAACAGTCTGGCAAAGCCTAAGCTCAACACAGAACAATCACCCACAAATAACAACCACAAACACACCCTAATATATGGGACTCTCAATCAAAGGCAGATAGACAACACCTGCCTTCAACTGAGAGTCCCAACCCCAATCAACACAACATAGAAACACACTCACCAGACTACACATAGAAATACATAAACATAGACTATAAACCAAAACCCCGGAAATACTAAATCAAACACCCTTTAACCAAACACACCACCCTGAACCACATAAAACAAATACCCTCTGTCACGTCCTGACCAAACTACAATACTAATTAACCCTTATACTGGCCAGGACGTGACACTTATAGTGAAATGCTTACTTACAAGCCCTTAACCAACGATGCAGTTTTAAGATAAATAAATGTTAAGTAAAAAAATGTATAAGTAAAAATTACAAAATAAAAGTAACAAATAATTAAAGAGCAGCAGTAAAATAACAGTAGTGAGACTATATACAGGGGGTACCGGTACAGAGTCAATGTGCGGGGACACCGGTTAATTTGAGGTAATTGAGGTAATATGTACATGTAGGTAATTACATATATAATCCTGCCTCTGTTTCATTAGGGACTTGCTATTGTAAGACTATTTAAGGACTTTGACATTGTAAGACTATTTAACGACTTTGACATTGTAAGACTATTTATGGACTTTGCTATTGTAAGACTATTTAAGGACTTTGTTAATGTAAGACTATGTAATGGTACTGCACAGTATGATGCAGAAAGAGCAGATGTCCACATGATAGCTAATGATGTCCATTAAATGGATCATTCACAGTATCTATCTGCAACCATATTGACTATGTCACACATGTCACGTCCTGACCAGTATAAGGGGTTATTTGTTGTTGTAGTTTGGTCAGGGCGTGGCAGGGGTGTGTTTGTTTTGTGTTGTCGGGGTTTTGGAGTATTGTTCTATGTTTTTGTATTCCTATGTTTTTTCTATGCTGTGTATTTCTTTGTGTTGGCCTGGTATGGCTCTCAATCAGGGACAGCTGTATTTCGTTGTTGCTGATTGGGAGCCATACTTAGGTAGCCCTTTTTCCACCTGTCTTTTGTGGGAAGTTGTTTTTGCACTGCTGTGGTTAGCCTGCAAAACTGTTTAGCTGTCGTTCGTTTTCTTGTTTTGTGTACGTTCAATAAAAGTAAATATGAGCATTCACATACCCGCTGCATTTTGGTCCAAACACTATGACGGCTGTGACAACACATGGACACCTTTGCTTGCCCAGTACCTTCAGTTGTGGGCAAAGAGACAGGGAGTGGGCTTTCAAGGTAGCAGACAAGGGATTATGGGTTGATGATTTTAGCTAAACATTAAACTACTGGGTGCATGATGTGTATTGACCTTCATGAAATATTGATTTACTGTTCACCTGTGAACAAGCAAGGAAAAAATTATCAAATAAAACGCTTTGAAGTTCTACAGTTGTGTCACATTGTTTCACAAAAACAGTAGGTTTTTCTTATGCAACTAATTCTATCAGAGAATGTCTCGTTATAATTGGAATGCAAGGTCCATAGTAATCGCTGAACTGTAGTTAAATAATTGGTTCAACATCATAACTGTGCAAAGCATGACATGGGCAGACTAACAATTGTTCTTAAATGCATAAAGTGGGCTGTCATATATTAATGCTTCACAGGTGGTTCCTGTGTCAATCAGAAAATATGACCATTTTATGAATAATGTGTGAGTGACATTCTGTTTAGAATACTGAACAGTAGGAAAATCTGTTGGAGTCAAAGACAGAATGTTAAATTCCCCAGATACTTCCAAACATAGGGGAAAAAAAAGTGCACAGTTAATGCTGTATTTTCTGCTTGCATACTCTGAAGTGGGCTTACTGTCTCACATTTACATTAACTCAATGTGTGCTAGATTCTAGTACATTGTGGACCTCAATACTGAAATGATTGTGGAGGAAGTCAGGAAGTGGTTAACATAATCTCTGTTATGTATCTATTTTATCTTATCTTACATAATAAGAATTACAGGTGAAAAGGTGTACTTTGAAACATTAGATGATGTGTGTTTTTGTTATTATTCACTACATCTGGAAAGTGTTATATAACAAAATAATTAAGTATATTTTAAAACCCAGAACAAAGAAAATCCCTGTAAATCCTAACTGGTCCTTCACTCCTCCATCACATAAAGAGTGAGCTTTGCTTTGAGCAGCAAAGGTTATGTAGAAGATGTTGATGAATCCTGAGAAGTTTGATATATGAATATTGATTTATTTTATTTTTCGTCGTGCCACTTATAACTGGGCTAGATAATTCCCTCTAGGTAAGAGCGGAGTGTATTTATTTTTGAAGCAGCTTTAATATTGTTGAAAAGAGTCTTGGGCAGCAGTGCTGTATGAATCCCTCAGAACCTTATCTCTCCTCTGAACGCCCCATCAAAAGATAGTAAAGACACAAGAGGGCTTGATGCCGTGAGCCATTGTGGAGAAAGCAATAAACAAACTGGAAATGTCAGAGATGTCATAAATCAAAATTCAGAAATGGCTCAGTGCTGTTGGACATTTTCCTTTCCAATGCTGTTTTATCCCTCTGAATAATGGATCAAATGGGTAGAGGCTTGGAGGGAGGGGAGTGTTTGCATATACAGTATTCACATTTGAGTGTGTGTTTATCATTTATGTTTATGTGTGTGCATGCGGGCGGGTGTGTCTGTGTGCATGTGGGTATGAGTAGGCCTGTGTGTACTTAGCATAGAATGACTGTAAACTTTAAGGTCAGTCTGAGACATGTGTGGGCCAGGAGTATATTGACAGACCTGAACATGACCCACACTACTAAGGCAACATATCACAAAGGATTCTCATTTCCCATTGTCAAGACAATGGACAAGTCAGGCAGACTCCCAACAGGCAAGCACTGTGGAAGATCAGGATGGCTTCCAAATCTGTCATGCTTTCATGATAGTGCGATACTCTCCTCTGTGACTTAGCTGTGGTGTCTTGGGGACTCTCTCTACATCTGATGATATTTCCCAATGCTAATCCACCCCAAAATAATAATTTGTTGTATACTTATTTTGTAGCATGTCAGGTCCGTGAGTAAGTGACAATAACATTAACATTGACTATGATGATTGCAGTTTTCATTCACCTGTGGTTTATCTTCTGACTCTAGGAGCTGGAGCTGTTCTCTTCTCTGTCAAACCAGACCTCTGTCTAAACTCTGCCAAAGCTAAGTGGTAACAGTCATTATCTTTCAATTGAGTGTTCAATATACAGTTGAAGTCGGAAGTTTACATACACTTACGTTGGAGTCATTAAAACTAGTTTTTCAACAGCTCCACACATTTCTTATTAACAAACTATAGTTTTGGCAAGTCGGTTAGGACATCTACATTGTGCATGACACAAGTCATTTTTCCAACAATTGTTTGCAGACAGATTATTTAACTTATAATTCACTGTAACACAGTTCCAGTGGGTCAGTTGACTGTGCCTTTAAACAGTTAGTAAAATTTCAGATAATGTCATGGCTTTAGAAGCTTCTGATAGGCTAATTGACATATTTTGAGTCGATTGGAAGTGTACCAGTGGATGTATTCCAAGGCCTACCTTGAAATCAGTCAAGACCTCAGAAAAAAAATTGTAGACCTCCACAAATCTGGTTCATCCTTGGGAGCAATTTCCAAACGCCTGAAGGTACCACGTTCGTCTGCACAAACAATAGTACGCAAGTATAAACCCAATGGGATAACGCAGCCGTCATACCTCTTAGGAAGGAGACGCGTTCTGCCTCCTAGAGATGAACGTACTTTGGTGCGAAAAGTGCGAATCAATCCCAGAACAAACAGCAAAGGACCTTGTGAAGATGCTGGAGGAAAGAGGTAGAAAAGTATCTACACTGCTCAAAAAAAATAAAGGGAACACTTAAATAACACAATGTAACTCCAAGTCAATCACACTTCTGTGAAATCAAACTGTCCACTTAGGAAGCAGCACTGATTGACAATAAATTTCACATGCTGTTGTGCAAATGGAATAGACAACAGGTGGAAATTATAGGCAATTAGCAAGACACCCCCAATAAAGGAGTGGTTCTGTAGGTGGGGACCACAGACCACTTCTCAGTTCCTATGCTTCCTGGCTGATGTTTTGGTCCCTTTTGAATGCTGGTGGTGCTTTCACTCTAGTGGTAGCATGAGACGGAGTCTACAACCCACACAAGTGGCTCAGGTAATGCAGCTCATCCAGGATGGCACATCAATGCGAGCTGTGGCAAGAAGGTTTGATGTGTCTGTCAGCGTAGTGTCCAGAGCATGAAGGCGCTACCAGGAGACAGGCCAGTACATCAGGAGACGTGGAGGAGGCCATAGGAGGGCAACAACCCAGCAGCAGGACCGCTACCTCCGCCTTTGTGCAAGGAGGAGCAGGAGGAGCACTGCCAGAGCCCTGCAAAATGACCTCCAGCAGGCCACAAATGTGCATGTGTCTGCTCAAACGGTCAGAAACAGACTCCATGAGGGTGGTATGAGGGCCCGACGCCCACAGATGGGGGTTGTGCTTACAGACCAACACCGTGCAGGACGTTTGGCATTTGCCAGAGAACACCAAGATTGGCAAATTCACCACTGGCGCTCTGTGCTCTTCACAGATGAAAGCAGGTTCACACTGAGCACATGTGACAGACGTGACAGTCTGGAGACGCCGTGGAGAACGTTCTGCTGCCTGCAACATCCTCCAGCATGACCGGTTTGGCGGTGGGTCAGTCGTAGTGTGGGGTGGCATTTCTTTGGGGGGCCGCACAGCCCTCCATGTGCTCGCCAGAGGTAGCCTGACTGCCATTAGGTACCGAGATGAGATCCTCAGACCCTTTGTGAGACCATATGCTGGTGCGGTTGGCCCTGGGTTCCTCCTAATGCAAGACAATGCTAGACCTCATGTGGCTGGAGTGTGTCAGCAGTTCCTGCAAGAGGAAGGCATTGATGCTATGGACTGGGCCGCCCATTCCCCAGACCTGAATCCAATTGAGCACATCTGGGACATCATGTCTCGCTCCATCCACCAACGCCACGTTGCACCACAGACTGTCCAGGAGTTGGCGGATGCTTTAGTCCAGGTCTGGGAGGAAATCCCTCAGGAGACCATCCGCCACCTCATCAGGAGCATGCCCAGGCGATGTAGGGAGGTCATACAGGCACGTGGAGGCCACACACACTACTGAGCCTCATTTTGACTTGTTTTAAGGACATTACATCAAAGTTGGATAAGCCTGTAGTGTGGTTTTCCACTTTAATTTTGAGTGTGACCAAATCCAGACCTCCATGGGTTGATAAATTGGATTTCCATTGATTATTTTTGTGTGATTTTGTTGTCAGCACATTCAACTATGTAAAGAAAAAAAGTATTTAATAAGATTATTTCATTAGTGTTATATTTTAGTGTTCCCTTTATTTTTTTGAGCAGTATATATCCACAGTAAAATGAGTCCTATATCGACATAACCTGAAAGGCCACTCAGCAAGGAAAAAGGCCACTTCTCCAAAACCGCCATAAAAATACAGATTACGGTTTGCAACTGCACATGGGGAAGAATATCTTACTTTTTGAAGAAATGTCCTCTGATCTGATGAAACAAAAATAGAACTGTTTGGCCATAATGACCATCCTTGTGGGGGTGCTTTGCTGCAGGAGGGTCTAGTGCACTTCACAAAATAGATGGCATCATGAGGTAGGAAAAGTATGTAGATATATTGAAGCAACATCTCAAGACATCAGTCAGGAAGTTAATGCTTGGTCGCAAATGGGTCTGCCAAATGGACAATGACCCCAAGCATACTTCCAAAGGTGTGGCACAATGGCTTAAGGACAACAAAGTCAAGGTATTGGAGTGGCCATCACAAAGCCCTGACCTCAATCCTATAGAAAATGTTTGGGCAGAACTGAAAAACCGTGTGCGAGCAAGGAGGCCTACAAACCTGACTGCTGTCTGGAGGAATTGGCCAAAATGTACCCAAGTTATTGTGGGAAGCTTGTGGAAGGCCCAAGTTAAACAATTTAATGGCAATGCTACCAAATACTAATTGAGTGTATGTTATCTTCTGACCCACTGGGAACGTGATGAAAGAAATAAAAGCTGAAATAAATCATTCTCTCTATTATTATTCTGACATTTCACATTCTTAAAATAAACTGGTGATCCTAACTGACCTAAGACAGGATTTTTTACTAGGATTAAACGTCAGGAATTGTGAAAAACTGAGTTTAAATGTATTTGGCTAAGGTGTATGTAAACTTCCGACTTCAACTGTACTTCTGAGGTATTGATCCATGGGTGACTTTGTCCTCTCATTTTGTTACTTGATCCTCAAACAATCTACTAAATTTAGATTGTAGAGGTTGTTATCCCATGTAACAAATGTAT